>NW_027187353.1:3017493-3100732 GCF_028583685.1 Petaurus breviceps papuanus | reverse complement strand
CTCTCTCTCTCTCTCTCTCTCTCTCTCTCTCTCTCTCTCTCTCTCTCCCTCCCTCTCTCTCTCTCTTTCAGGTAGAGAGAGTAATTAAAGGCATCACCATTCTTCTACTTTCTACAGATGGTGTCCTGAGCATTATCCTTGACTCCTCCCTCTCCCACACCACCCATAATGTAATCAGTATTAATCTTGCCCTTTCTACCTTCCTAGCATCTCTCACCTCTGAACCCTGCTCTCACACACCCACCATAGTTTAGGCCTCCTCACCTCCTATGTACATTATTGCATCAGCTTCCTAACTGGTCTCCCTATTTCAGGTCTCACTACTCCAGTGTGTCCTTACCAGAGCTGCCAAAATGATTTTCCTTAATGGTAGATCTGTCCCTGTCACTACCAAACTCAATAAATTCTTATGGTTCCCAGTTGTCTATGGGGTCAGAAATAAACTCCTCCACTTCATTTTTAAAGCCCTTCAAAAGCAGACCCTGACCTATCTTTCCAGCCTCACTGTATATGATTTCCCCTTCCCACACAGCAATCCAGCCAAAATAGCTTTCTCTGACACTCTATCTCCATCTCCATGCCTTTGCCCTGGCTGCTTACTCCTCATGCCTGGAAATCCTTCTCACCTGGGCCTCCCAGAGACCCTCTCTTCCTTCCAGGGCAGCCCAAGTAGCACCTTCTACATGAAGTCTTCCCTGATGAGTTCCCCACCCCCAACTACCCTCCTTCCCTTCCTATCTTATATCCTACATACATATCATATATATATATATACACACACACACACACACACACACACACACACACATATATTTATATTTACCCTCTTCATATAGATTTGTATGTACTTATATATGTAACTTGTGGGCTTCTCCATTAAAATGTAAGTTCCTCAAGAGCAGAAATTGCTTAATTATTTGAATCCCTAGCTCTAAACACAGTGCTGACTTAAAACACAGTAGGCAATTTGAAATGCTTAATTGACTGAAGGCCGAAGACATCAGTCCAGAAAAGGGAAGAGCTGATATTTTGGGAAAACTAAAGAAAATATGAAGACCTTTTTTTATTTTTCTAAGTGTTTACAGAATACACACAACCCTACAGAAATGTTGTCCTTTGCTACCTAGATAGACATCAATGGCAAGAAAAACAACTCCTTGAAAACTTTCAGACTTGGAATCCAACCAGAAGACATTTGCTTTAGAAACAGAGCAAAGGCTGTTGGAAATTCCCATTCATTTCAATAACGTGTATTAATTTCTGTCACCATCTGAGCAAACTCCAAAGTTCTGCTTCCTCACTGGGCACAAGATCATGTGGGTTCAGTTTGTTGTGGACCCAGAGCCTTCTGGGGAAGGTGAATGGAAGTTACCAGAGATACTTTTGTAAGATCATATAACATTTTATGAGCCCTGAGGCCTTTCTCTGGGTGAAGTCTATTCAACACCATTTTCCTTAAACAATTTCCCCTCTGACTCGAGTTTCAAGACTTGGCATAGGCTAGAAAGGGCTTCCAAGCTCAGACAAAAACGTGCTTAAAGTGAAGTGGATCCTAGAGAGACAGAAAATGGTGATCTCACCATAGTCACTAGGAGGTAAGTTCATTGTCCAACTAGTCCCCACTTTTTGTCAGGAATCTGCAATATTAAGATTAAAGAATGACTGCTGGGAAGTGGCTGGACTAAAGGATTAGTGAATTTCCTTTTAGCTCCGGGATTCTCCTAAGTAGAGAATCCTTCGTTTATTATAAGCATGAGTTGTTCTCTTTCTCTCTTTGTCTTATAGTGACTGAATTTTAGGCTAGAAAGGAATGCTGTGAGGCAACTTCTTTTACCTGCATGGCTGTTGAATTTTAAAGAGTCTCTAAATAAACTGCATTTCTCAGTTCTGTATGGAAACTCAAGAAAAAACTTTGAAAAGGCTTCTTTCAGGGGCGGCCAGGTGGAGCAGTAAGAGCACCGGCTTGGAGTCAGGAGACCTGGGATTGGTTCCGGCCTCAGATACTTAACACCCACACAAAACAACTGGCCATGTAACCTTGAGTAAGTTACTTAACCCCAACTGCTTTATTTAAAAAAAAAAAGAAAAGAAAAGGCTTCTTTCCCCTTCAGTCACTACAGAATAAACATCCCTTCAGGAAAGAATGGGCCCTCTCCTTTGGTGGGTAACCCTGAATCTGAGGAATTACTTGGAGATGAGACTTACATGCCTGGAAAACTTTCTATCGGATGATATTTGAAGGAACTAAGCAAGGGGTATGTGATTGTCTTAAACTAAGAGGTCAGGAAGACATGAATTCAAATCCTGCTTCAGAGACACCATGTGAGCCTGGGTAGGTCACATAACTTGTGCTTGCCTCAGTTTCCTTATGTATAAAATGAGGATAATAATAGTACCTCCCTCACAGGGTTTTTGTGAGGATTAAATGAGAGATTTGTAAAGCCCACTAGGCATATAAATGCTAGCTATTATTATCATGACGTACCTCACCCACAGGTGAGTACAGGCATACATAATTTAATTTCATATACTAACCAGCTGGAACGAGAAAGCAAAGATAATAAAAATTCAATTTCGTGCTATTACTATCACATAGAAAGTAGAAAAGCATCTGAGAATGAAACTTCTAAGCAAAGCAAAATTTTAAACCATGATAGACACATAGTGAAATCCTTTCTTTTTTTTTCCTTTATGAAATATATTTCTTCTGGCAGCACAGAATTCTATACATGATTCTCATTATTTACTGTAATAAAAAGAAACAGAGGAAGGCCTCCAAAATGTTGAATGGTTGGTTTGGGGGTTTGTTTGGGTTTTTTATGGATAATTTATGGCAAGACAGGGACCAGACACACTGGATGGGAAGGCATTCCAATGTACACTGGCAAAAATCTCCAACTGGTGAAATCACTGATCCATGAGAAGTACTGAATTAAGTATTGTAATTACAAGGGGTTTTAGTGATTTGGCTTAAATTATTTCTTCTAACAGCCTATTAGGAAACAAATGAGGCCAGAGGCTTAGAGAAGTCGAGACAGAAATGCCCACAGCCCTAGGGGAAGTCAGCAATTCCTATGATGTACCCACTGACTCATCACTATCATTTCCCACAAGACCCTGTGCTTCCCTTGGAAATGGTCCTTTTAAGAGTAAACACACAGGATTTCCACAGGCTTCATCACCCCAACAGAGATCTTGGCATAAGGTGATCTATTTCTATTTAACATTATAATATGTAGTCTGAAGTACTCTTTTCAATCTATCTCATTATAATCTCACACTTATACAGTACTTTCCTCACAATCCAGTAAAGTCAGTGGTATAAGAACTGTTATCTTCGGGGGCAGTTAGGTGGCACAGTGAATAGAGCACCAGCCCTGGAATCAGGAGGACCCAACTTTAAAATCCGACCTCCGACACTTAACACAAAAACTAGCCGTGTGACCTTGGGCAAGTCATTTAACCCCAATTGCCCTACCTTCCCCTCTCCAAAAAAAAAAAGAATTGTTATCTTCAACTGCTTATTCTAAATCAAGGGTTCATAACCTAGGGTCCATAAAGTTGTATTTTGTTTTAACATTTTGATAACTATATTTCAATATAATTATCCTCTGTAACTTTATGTATTTTATTCATTTAAAAACATTATTTTGAGAAAGGGTCCATCATTATCATTAATAAGGGTCCATCCATTATTAATCAAAAATTATTTTGAGGAAGGCTTCATCAAACTTCCAAAGAGGTCCATGACATTGAAAAAAGTTAAAACCTGCTAAGACCTGTATTAGCTTAACAGTTCAGGAAACAAACTGTATTCTCAGGTAAATGCAAACAAGGCTGGCTTCATGGTGCTGCTATTAGATAGTTTTAGTCTATGACAATTTCACTGGAGAAAGTGTTTGAAAAAAAAAGTATCTTTCTGTGAGTTTCATAAGAGAGAGGGGCCTGATGTGTATCATCACTACTAACAAGGACTTTCCTAGAAAGGAGCTAAATGAATCATTTTAAGGACTCACTTGTGCGGAACTCATTCATTCAGGCTCACTGATGTTGAGCCTTGGACTGAAGAAATCTCCAAACCCTAAGGAATAAAGAATCCTTCCAATGCACAATGCTTCCCTAATCCCCAGGACCCCTGGATATCTCCCCAGATCCACTGGGAGTCCTTTTCTTAGGGAAAGGTAAAAGTGCTGCCATCTCAAGCTAATTCCAATTTAAGAAGATGAGTTCGAAGTGGGTTGAATAACCCAAAGCTTACAGACCCACACTAACCTATGAATGTAGTTTATGAATGAACAGCTCAGTTTACCCCTGATTACTTCCTGACAGAAAGGACAGAAAGCTGGGGGATTCTCCAATGAACAGGACAGCAATAGAGGGAATTTTCAATATAAATGTAGAAAGAGCATGGGAGACAGGTGGTACAATCATTCACCTATAAAGTGCCTACTAAACACAGGGTTCTGTGTTAGGCACTGAGGACCAATGTGAAAAAAACGATACAGCCCCCCACTACAAAGGTATTTAAAATTGAAATCCTGGGTGGAGAGAGAAGGGAAAAACCAGGTACACAAATAATTAATAACACTTTAAAATGTGACTAAGGCAGAGAAGAGTTGGGGCATGAGAGGAACGAGAGATTTGGGGCAGCCTCCCTCCTAGCTGGGAGAACCAAGGAAGGTGCCTAGAACAGGAAGGGCATACTGCAGGAAGCCATGGCCAAAATCCAGGTGTCTCAGCTCAAATTCTGACAGCAGACCGACTTCCATTTCCTCTGTAAAAAGATGGTCTCGGGGCGGCCAGGCAGCACAGCGAGTAAGAGCACCGGCTCCAGTGTCAGGATGACCTGGGGATCGAATCCCGGGCTCCGACACTTAGCACCACACCCAGAAACACCTGGCCCTGTAACCTTGAGCAAGTTACTTAACCCAGATTGCTTAAAAAAAAAAAAAAAAAGATGGTCTCTTACAAGCTTCCAGGTGCTTTAGAAATCTGAAGGGTCCAATATTACTATGCTCATTCCAAAACAATATAGCCACATTTTTCATTTTCTTTTTAGAAAGAATTCAACTTTATGGGCTAGGTGGCACAGTGGATGGAGTGCCAAGCCTGGAGTCAAGAAGACTCATCTTCCTAAGTTCAAATCTGGCTTCAGAAATCGACTAGTTGTGTGACCCTAGGCAAGTCACTTAACCCTGTTTGCCTCAGTTTCCTCATCTGTAAAACGAGCTGGAGAAGGAAATGACAAACCATTCCAGTGTCTTTGCCAAGAAAACCCCACATGGATTCACAGAATCAGACACGACTGAACAACAACAAATGAAATCTTTACCTTCTCCACTTTCAAAGTGATCATTGTCTTTCTAAGATTCAGTCTCATATATCAATGTCGCTATGCTGGTGTGTACAATATTTGCAAACATCTGTAAACAACAGAATTCTTGCTTCCAAAAGGGATTTTATCTGCAGTTCTAACTACTAACAGTGGCATTAATGAGAATTCTTAATGTTTCTTCCTCTTCCCTCTCTGGACTATCCCAGCACAAATTGTTTTGTGCCTGCAACATAGCCACTTCTGGAGTGATAGGGTGACAGTCAGCACAAGATATATGAGGCTGTGGGAAAAGGGATGTTTTTGGCCAAAAGAGCCAGAACAAAACCCCTGCCCTTGGGAAAAGTGCCAAAGAGTTCATGTCCACACATGGCAAGTTAAGCCTTTAGAAGTTTCAACTGGAACAACATAAACCATAATATGGAATTCTAATAGCATCCTGGAAGCAAACCCTATAAAGTTTCAAGACAAACTTCATCATAACACCATTTTCACTTAGTCATAACATTTCACACTGAGCAAACATCCAAAGGTAATTTTTTTTAAGGGGAATTGAGGGAGATTTGAGCTAACCTGGATCAGGAATTTTACACTATATAAGAAAAGAAATCTGAGCTTTCAAGTAAAAATTTTCTTTGGAGCCTTTAAACATAAATGAACATTGATTTTGTCAGAGACAACTTGAAAATTAAAAACAATTAAAACATTAATTTTTTTTTTACAGATTTTCCCCCCTGAGGCATAAAATATGTATTGGTTGTAAAAAGTAGCTGAAATCTTTGGTTTCAAATATTAGTTTTGCATATGAATAGTAATGAGAATGCAATTAAGTACTGGTATTCTATTAATCATAGTAGGATCTTGGCATATTTACAAGGTTTGAGGCAGCTAGAATTATCAGAGCTCCCTAGAGATTCAAATCTCTTCAGAATACTAGTTAAACTTTACTCAGGAAATTCTCTTGAAGTGAAAAGAGGGTGATATTTTGAAGTAAAAGGATATCAGTTCAAATCCAGACTCTGCTATTTACGACCTTGGGCAATTTGATTAATATCTCTTAGCCCCATTTTCCTCATCCCAGAAGACCCCTCTAAGACACCTAACAATCACTAGGTTCTAAGGTTTGTCACAGCCCATGTTCAAAGGGCTAATGACAGAACCTAGGAAAGAAGGCCCACTTAGCACTGATTTAATAGATCTGAATTTTGAGTAAATGTCTCATGCTAAGGTTATAGATTTTAGTTTACTCTGCAGAGAAGTAAAATCTGACTTAAATGTTCTCAGGAGAATGGAGGTTAGTATTAGTATGCAAACTTCCAGATCTGTCTGTTGTTTAAATTTACAACTATGTCCTGTAGTTACAGGCTTCTGTATAAACTCACCCTGTCAGCTGTGGACAGAGCACCAACCCTGGAGTCAAGAGGACTTGACTTCAAATCTAGCAGCAGAGAAACTTATGTGTGACCCTGGGCAAATCACTTCATCCCAATTGCCTAAAATATATGTATATGTGTATGTATGTGTGTGTATACACATATTATATATGTATGTGTATATATATATATATATTCATATATATTCAACAGAATGGGTCTATATTGAAGCTAGCTACCTTGGTCTCTTTTTTTCATTCACTGTATTTTTCATATTTGGTTTCATATCAGTCATTTCTTTTAATATTTATTTATCTTGGGGTGTCTAGGTAGCTCAGTGAATAGAGTACCAGTCCTGGAGTCAGGAGGACCTGAGTTCAAATCTGACTTCAGACACTTAACACTTACTAGCCCTATGACCTTGGGAAAGTCACTTAACCCCAATTGCCCTGCCTTCCCCCTGCCAAAAGGCAAAAAATTATTTATCTTCATGGTATCTCTTTATTCCTTAGTGATTAGATTGTCACTTTTTTTTTCCATTTTTTTAATCCCGGTGTCCAGCAGTACCTAAAGAACTCATCAAATGTTTGTCAAATTAAACTGACTTGAATTGACATTTCAAAAAAAAAAATTCAAAGTAAAAGTACTTGTGATGAGACTGTGATAAGGAGAGCTGAGGTAGGATCTTGAAGAAAACCTCTTTCCAAGAACAATTTCCTTGTTGTTTCTTGCGTAGACAACACATAGCATTTCTGCTAGGATTTCTGAAAGTTCCTTTGGTTCTCCCAGGCCTACAATGCATTACCTTTCCGGCTTTACCTCTCAGACTCCCTAGTTTCCTTCTAAGCTCCATCCAATGTAGTTGAGGCCTTTTCTGATATCCCCCAGCCACTGGTGTCTCCTCCTCACATTAACTTGTATTCATTTTATAAACCAATATGTGTAAACTCCTAGAGGCCAAGGGCTAGTTCACTTTTGGTTTTGTATCTCTGATGCTGCAGTGAATAGAGCACTAGCCCTGGACTCAGGAGGACCTGAGTTCAAATCCGGCCTCAGACACAACACAAAAAACTAGCCGCGTGACCTTGGGCAAGTCACTTAATCCCAACTGCCCTCCAAAAAGCAAAAAAAAAATTAGAACAAAACCTCTCCCCAAACAACACACACACTCTTGATAATTCCATACTAAAGGTGTAAAGTTACATACCCTATCTTTATTTGGGAATATGATTATATATTGTCTTATTATATTGTTTACTATTTTGCAAATATTTCTTATTTTTGCCCATCCTCTGGGAAATGGTTGAATAAGTGATAATGTATCAATGTAATGATACATTATTCCACCACCAAGAAATGATGAAAGGGAAAGATTCAGAGAAACTTGGGAAGACTTTCGTGAACTGATACTGAAGGAAGTGAGCAGAGCCAGGACAGCAGTAACCAAAAGAAAAGCAGTGTGAAAGACTTAAGAACTCTGATCCATGCAATGACCAATTACTACCCTGGAAAACCAGAGCATCATACTTTCCACCTCTTGGCAGAAATTTTATGTGCAGAATGAGACAAACATTTTCAGGCGCAACCAATGTATAAATAAATGCATTTTGCTTGATTACTCTTATTAATTGGAGGGGGGGAGAGGGTGACTTTTATGGGTTATTTCAAGAAACTTAAGCTTTAAAAGCTTAAAACTGCACTAAAATTTTTGGAACAAACTATATTTTGGGAAGAGGTGGGGATGTTGAGGGATCGTATTCATGACGCAAAAAAGGAGAAAATAAAGAAAAGATCTGCAATTAAACATTTAAAAATACACAGAGGAAAACAGAAGGAAGTTCAGAAGGAGATATTAGAAAAGCTGGGTAATGCTGATACTATTCTGTTAAATGTCCTACTTGGTAGGGGTTTTTAAAAGCTGTAAATAATAGAAATTCACTATTTCATATATAAGTCTCTTTTTCTGTTCTGCCTCTGTGGAAATGTTCACATTTGGAGTTATTTCTCAAATTTGTCATTTAAAAAGGAAAAAAAACTGCATAAGCCAATTTCTTATTTCTATAAGATTATCAGTTCCTAACACATACTTTTGTATTCACCATTATGTAGATCCTCAAAACTTTGTTAAATTGAACTGAAAAAAGGCCTCAAAACGTTAATATTACACATCAGATTGGCTATTATAACTTGCAAACAATGTACTCAACACCAAAATGTAAAGCCTGTTACAAACTTGAGACTATGTTGCATTCTTTTAAAAAATGTTTTAAAATAACTGTATGAGAACAGATACATATAAGTGATAGTAGCTGCCAGTGCTAAAATCCATTTTCTTCTTTTGCAATTTTGCCTTTAGATGTCAGCTAACAAACTCCAAGATTTAGTCTTATTGCTTGGGCTCTCTGGTCTGGACTGCCATCAGATGGTTGGTTGTGGCTATTGGAAAAGTCTAATGGTTCACATTGCCCTTGTTGAGGCTACTTAAAAAAAAACTGTACCAAAAAAATAAAATAAAATATGGGGCGGCTAGATGATGCAGTGAACAGAGCATGAAGTCAGGAGGACCTGAGTTCAAATCTGACCTCAGACACTTAAACTGTGTTAGCTGTGTGACCTTGGGCAAGTCACAACCCCAACTGCCCTCCAAAAAGCAATAAATAAATAAACAATTTTTAAAACCGTGCCATTTTCAAGTCAATTCCAAATTCATTTTGAGCAACGTAACATCTCCTGGTATCAAGTTCCTCCCAAGGTGCTTACTTTGAAAAGGAGAGCACATAGATGGCAGGTAAGTACCAGCTCGTATTGCTGGTTGCTAAGGAACCAAGCACCTTACTTTACAGTCACACCTTTTAGATAAGCAGGGATAACAAACCAATGTTATTACCAAAGCTTAACGTCCATCTCACACACAAAAACAGAACAAATGCTGATACTACTTCCCAAGAATGTTTCTATTTCCTAGCTTTTAAGTCTTAAGAGTAAACACACACTTCAAACCCAGGAAAGATAAGGGGAAAAACCCAGCTATGTATCCTCTTAAAAAAAAAGCAAAACCTAACATCTACAAACTACAGGAGACACCCTCTGGTGATACTGGAATCCCTGTGCTAGGCCCTGGCTCTCATCATGCTAAAAGAGGGCAGACTGGAGAGGATGCTACCACAGCTTTTGTAGTGCAGAATCCCCTCTCTCAAGGGACTGAAAGAAATGGTCATAGTCTAAAGGCCAGATAAGAAGCCAGTCATCTCAATAAATGGGAAGAAATTGAGATGCTTGTTTATCAAGCCACAAAAAAAAAAAGCTACACACCAGTTACTGGTTTGTGAGACTTTGTCCAAGTCTATTACCTACCCTGAAGGGCCTAAAGTGTTGAAATGAGTTTCAGTTGTGGTTCATCTCTTTCCATTTGGATTTTTAATATGTAAATTAGATTTAGGATTATATCTGAGCAGGGCTGTGACTAGAAGTACTCAGGGTTTAGGGCCAAATGTTCTCCAAGCTTCCAGGAGGTAGAGCCAGTCAACAAGCATTTATCAAACTCCTATTAAGGGCCAGGCACAAGGCTGAGCACTGGTTTCATATCCTCTTCAGAGGCAGTGTGAAGGGGCAAAAAGTTCCTGGAAATGGGAACAAGGGGTAGGGAGGGTTCTAAAGGCAGGCAGAGTTCACAGCATTTTGATGCCCCCAAAATGGAACGAGTCACTTCCTTCTCTGGATTGAAGGTCACAAGCTTTTAAGGGACAATGGAGTTCAGTGTGGGCAGAAAGATGAGAATAGTCAGATGAGAATGGGAGGGGCAGTAAGAGAAGGAGAGCCTGGTAGGGGGTTGGGAGGAAACATCAATGGGTCAGATGAATAGGGTACAGGGAGGGTATGTCCTAGGACAGGATAATGGGAGGGCCTAGCTTTGAGAACACAAGCCTAATCGCTCCACCTAAAGTCATTAACTAGTTAGTGAAATCATGATATCCAGTGAAGGACGAAATATTATAGACTTTCCTTAAAGGATGATGGGTTTGACTACTTATGGTGAGATCTGGCTGTAAAGCATGATACTTTTTAAACCAAGTTGGTAAGGGTAATCTTAGCAGAGCAGGCCTGGCCCTGGCTCTTCCAAGTTCTCCTTCAGGTCAGGGCTGCTAATAACTTCAATGACTAGCCTGAATCAGAGAGAGAACTAAGGGCTAGAGATGGAGGTACAAGAAAGAGGTTAATATCCTGGCTTGTGGCACTCTCACCAAGAAAGATATTAGGTATAAGGTTATCAGGGAGGGAGATCCATTTATCAGTCCCACTTTTAAAAAACAAAAACTTTCAGTAAAAGAATAAAAGGATATATACAAGAGGACTTTTTAGTAGAGGAAGGGAAGATCCTGGTGGACATGAAATGAAATGACAGGGTAAGGGACTAACCACCAGGTATTTTCTCCCCAGAGCAAGAAAAGAGAAACCCTCTTCTGGGGTGAGGGAGTTGGGGTGGTGATGGTACCTTTAGGAAGAAAAACAGGGAGCTGAGTCAATGACAGGTGAGTTAGGGGAGCTAAAATGAAGTTCTGTGAGTAAAAGAGGGTAAAGGATAGGAGAAAGGGGGCAAGCACTGTGGGAGGAGTGGAAGGAGAGCAGAGACCAACCCATTCTTCAGGGTGAGGGAGTAAGAAGCTGGCATTCCGTAAAGTGAACATGATGATGTAAAGAACGTAAAGAACATGATGCCCAGGCCCTATAGTGTAAGGACAAGGGACCTAGAAAGAGGACAGCTCTCAGTTGGGTATACTGGAGCAACAATGGAGCTGTCAATGGGATGGGGTCTGTTAATAAGGTATGTGAGGGGCTGGAACACTGAAAGAGTGTGAGGGCTTGGGCATTATAATCAGGGGAGTAAGGGACCAGGTGTGATAAAAGGGGTGTGTATGTGGAAAGGGGGGGGATGGTGGCTGTAACTAGGGAGTATGAGGGGCCAGAGTCACTGTAAATAGAAGGGTAGCTCTAAAGCAGCAGGTGTGAGTCGGCAAGGGTTGTGCTGAGACAGAGACGCTGTGGGCGACAGGTAGGGCATCAAAGCCAGAGTTGCAGTAATTGGAAGTGGGTCAGAGGCCGGGGGATGGTGATAGGAGCTGTAAATAGATTGAAGGCAGAGGTATGGGGAAGGGGGGGAAATATTGAGGGGAAAAAGGTAAAGAGCTGAGAGACATGGGAGCTGTGAATGGAGGAGAAGGGAGGGAAGGGCAGGTGTCTCTGGGATGGGGGAGCAGGCACGATGTGATACAGAAGGAATCCAGGGGCAGGGGAGAACTGATAGAGGTCCAAGAGCAGGGGCACTGAAAGGGAAGGGGTTTTTTTATGTGTATGGTTCCTGGGCAGGGACGATGTAATGAGGCTGGGGATAAGGCAAAAAGGGCCTTCGATAAAGGGCAGGGTCACTGTGATTGAGGGTTCTAGATACAGAGGATGTGGTGATAAGGGAGGGGTCCAGGGTCAGAGGCAAAGGGGATGGAGGGCTCCCTGATGGGGGTGGGGGGAAGTAGGGACTTTTGTGATGACAGAGGGGTCCAGGAGTGCTGTGATGGTCCAGGGACAGGGTCTCTGGGATGGTTTTAGGGAAGGAGGGTTTAAGGTCAAGGGCTCTGTAAATGGGGGGGGGGGAGGGGGGAGAAACAGGGGCTGCTGTTAGAAGGGAGGGGTCCAGAAGCAGGGGCTCCTGACTGGAGGGGAGTGCAGGGGCGCTGGGATCGTCCAAGAGCAGGGGGTCCTGATTGGGGACAGGGGGACCAGGCAGGGGCGCTATGACGCTCCAGGGGCAGGGGTTTCAGATAGGGGTGGGGCTCTGTGATGTAGGGGGGCGCAGGGGTGCTATGACACTCCAGGAGCAGGGGTTCCAGATAGGGGGGCGCTATCACAGTCCAGGGGCAGGGGTTTCAAAAGGGGGGGGGGGGGGGGGGGGCCTGGGATGTGGGGGCGGGGGTGCAGGGTCGCTATGACGCTCTAGGGGCAGAGGTTTCAGATGGGGGGGCGTAGGGCCGACCCGGGCTGGGCGCGGTCCTCGCTCCCGCGCCGCTGGGCGCTATGGGCCTAGGCCTCGGATGGGCAGACGGACGGGCGGGCGTACAGAAGGCCGGCCCCGCTACCCTCTCCTCTCCTTCCCCCCCCCCCCCCCGCGCCCGTCGGGGCGGACACACCCACCTCCCCGCAGGCCCGGCCTCTTACCAGCTCCTCGTCCTGGGTCAGCTCCGGCGCCATGTCGAGCCAGGGCCCCGGCCCCGGCTCCGGCCCCGCCTCGGGCCCCGGCTCCATAGCGGAGAGCGGTGGCGGCGGCGGCTCGGGCCGCCAGCCCAACCTCCGCCCGGCCTGGCCTGGCCTGGCCTGGCCCGGCCCGGCGCTGCCTGGCCCTGGTCGGCCTCCGCCTCCTGTGCCCTCCCCGCCCCCGCCCCCCGCCGCGGCCAGATGTGGCTGCGCGCCCCCGGCCCCAGGTGTGCCCGGGCCGGCGCCCCCCAAGGGCACCGCGGGCTGGGCAATTAAAAGCAAAACAAAATAAAAATCAGAGCCAAAGGGGAAAAACAATCGGATCTGAAAAGGTAAAGGGGGGCGGGGAAGATCTCCCTCTTTCCCCCCCCTGCCTTTTCGTAAATCTCGAACCCTCCTCGCCCTTCTTCCCCTTACTCGCTATTTACTACTGCTGCTCGGCCCCTCGACTACCCCCACGTCCCCAGCCTGAGGTGGGCAGCCACGCATGGTCCTGCCTTTCTCCCGGGCTCACTAGAGGGGGTGAAGAGGGATCCTCTAACTCTCTTCTTGCCTCATCCCTCTACACCCCCCCCCCAAAAAAAAAAAAAAAGAGGAAGCAAGTATTCTCTGAGAAAAAAAAAAAACGCCCAATAAAAAAAAAAAAAAAACTTTTTCGAACCGTGACCTAGAGGTTAGCGCTTGAAATCCCCCTGAAGCAGACTCAAATACCCTCTGCTTGCTAACCCCCCCCCTCCGCTCTTCTAGTCCTGACCTTCCAGAATACTCCTACTCTGCGCCCATAAATCCCCTCCGTGTCTGACCTGCCCTGAGAGAAGCCAAACCCTACCCCGCGACCTCCGTCTCTGCCTCCCCAAGTCCTTATTCCTCAAAAGCAGCCACGGAGAAAGAGAGAAAAGAGGAAGGGAGGATAAGCCATCCCCCTCCCCTCCTCACGGCCAATGCTGCTGCCCCTGATCATCAGCCTGAACCCCCAGCAGCTCCATTCAGAAACTGCCTCATTCACAAACAGCGGGAGAGGAGGAAGCAGGCAGAGAAGAGGGTCTCTCCAAGAGAGGGAGACAGAGAGGAATCCGGGAAGGGAGGGAGAGAGGAAGAGAGGAACTGGGTGGGGGAGGGTGATGGCAGAAAAGGGCTTTGGGGGAGGGAGAGATCTCCCTGGGGGTTGAAGGAGCAAAGCGGAAAAAGAGACTGTCTGTGGGAGGAAGATAAAGGGAGAAAGGAGTATGTGTTTTCAAAAGACTTGATGCTCCGTAGTGGAGGAAAGGAATATATTATAAGTCTGAGTGAGAAGTCTCCACTGAGATGAATTTTAACTTGGATTAACTTTAAGCTACCACCCAAATGTTTGAAACCCACAAGCCTCTTTCACTGCCGATGCCAATTCCAGGCTGAATGGGACCCTTAAAAAGGTTGCCAAACAGGGCGAGTACACTTGGGTCCAAGCAACCAGCTTGTTTGATCACTGTACCATCTCTCTATTTTGTTGCTGGCTGTATCCTGTAATCCATCATCGACTTGACTATTTTTAGTTCTCCCAAAAGAAAACATCCTTCTCCAAACCTTTGCCTCATTCAGGAATCTCTTTGCTTTCAAAAGCCTTCGAGTGTCATTCAGATTCACATAGCCAAAAGAGCTATGTTACTGGGTTGCCAGTTTTGGGTAACAGAGGAGGTTAATGCTATGCTCCCACCCCCATGGTTGTGGATCATGCCACAGTTGAAGATGAGAAGATTGTCATCTCTGCAGTCAAGCATTTTTAAAAATACCTAGTGTGTACCAGGCATACGAGACAGAAAGGAAACGTCCCAGTCCTTTAAGGAGGAAGTTGGAAAAGGGGAGGCCAACGAATATGTATAAAAATATACAAAATAAAGTAATTTTTTTTTTTTCAAGAAAAGACACTGGCATTTGGAGGGCTTCAGGAGGAAGATGGTGCTTGAGCTGGGTCTTGAAGGATCTGGAGGATTCTGAGAGATGGAGGTAAGGAAGGAATGCATCACTGGCAAAGGGGACAGTTAACAAAGGCACTCAGGAGGGATCCAGAGTGTTATGTCTGAGGAAAAACAGTAAGAAAGCCAGTATGGCCAGCCTCTAGAGTTCAGGGAGGGGACTAGAGCTAGCTAGGATTTGGATCATCCTTTTTTTTGCATCATATTTTTGAGATCTTGGCTTAAGCAGCTAAGTGGTTCCCCAGACTACTGGCAACTCAGACCTGGTTCTAGTCACCCTGTAGTTTCAGATACTGAAAACCCTCTGGGTCACAGAGCAGTAGAACTTTTGACTGAGAGACAAAGACAGCAGTCATGGAAAAACTCAGTCTTTATTCTTATCCCATTTAGGTGACTATTTTGAGAAAGTTACCTGGCCTTGCCTCAGTTGCCTCATCTGGATTTTGGGTATGCTGTCTAACCTCCATGCTTGCAACTTTAATATTTTATTTGACTCTATCCCTCTTCCACGACATAAATTTCCATCTCATCAATTACCAAGTTCTGACAATTTCCTTCCTCCAATATCTTCTTGAATTGATCACCGCTTTTCTACCACCACTGCTATAACCCCGCTACATTACCACCAGTGTGCCCTACTGCCACACCTCCTAATTTATGTCTTCTTACCTTCATTCTCTTCCTAATCAAATCCATTCTGCCAATGACAGTTATGCTTATACAGATCTGACAGATGTCACTCCTCTGTTCAGCATCCTCCCAGAGCTCCCTATGGCCTATTGAGTAACATGGGTTTCAAGGCCCTTTACAATGACACTGTTCCTACTTCTTCATTGAGGCAACCAAACTGGACCACATTTGCTATGGTCAAGCATTTTCCCTTTTGCACCTTTGCTGAAGCTTCCTGTGGTTCTCCAGCTATCTCAGACTTTCTTCATCTCCACCCAGAATTCAAGGCCCAGCTCAAATGCATCCTCTTCCAGGATAACATTTGGCTCCTCTTTTATGCTTTCATTACATTCTCTTTTTGAACTCTACTTAGTAAAGAGCATTGCAGACTTGTATGTTTCCTAGTGCCTAGGACAGTGCTTTTCACATCATTTAGCATTTAATAAATGGTTGCTGAATGAATGAATAAATGGATGAATAAGTGAAGCAGTTTGGGGACATCTGGGGCTTGGTAATGAAAAGTTAGACCCATTACCATTTATGGGATATGTATTTTATTCTCTGTAGCATTACAAAACTAACACAGTTATAGGATCTGTATGAGATTGACTCTTCCTGCGGGCAGACTCTGTTATTTAATTTGTTTGTGGGTTCTCTGAGCAATCAGACAGGGTCCATAGCCTCGAAGCTCACAAATCCAAACAACACGATTCACACCAAGCCTGAAGCAGGGTAGGTGGTTAAATCTCTCTTGGTGGGACTTTCTTTTCTGAAGCACTGGGAACTCAGGCTTCACAGAAGCAGCCAATGTTTAAGAGGCATTCGGAGGAGGCTGGGGACACACTGGAAGCTGGCTAGGGAGACAAGAGGGAGGCTGTTTGAGGGATGGGGGCAGGGTGAGTCGAAGGCACAGAGCCAAGTGGGAAAAGACGATAAAAAGGCATAGCAAGTCTCAGGCAAAGCACAGTAATAATTAATAATAACTAGGATACTCTTTCTTTTAAAGAGCCCAGAGGATCATATGGGACCCAGAGAGGTAATATGACAAAGCACTGAATGTGATGAAAAACTGGAGTGGTTATGAAGAATGAAAGGTAACTTGATCAAAGAAGGGGGGAAAAAACCTAACCAGAAGAGGGATGAATCTGAGAAAGGATAAGAGGGAAGGAGACAGCTCAGCCCGGTTACAGGACCCTAGAGCAGCGTGGTCATCTATTCCCACCCTTTCATACATGTATCGATTAATATGATTGTCCATATATAATCTACTTCAGACTGGGGCGGAGGGCAGAGAAAATTTGGAACTCAAAATCATATAAAAGTAAACGTGGAAAACTATCTTTGCATATAATTGGAAATAAAATACTGTTAAGTGGGGGGGGGGGGAATTGATTAAACAAGACCAGATTAACACCGTGTGGTAAGTAGAAGGCACAGTTAGACAGGTCCTGGGGAGTTAACAAGAGTCAGCAGTCCCAACAACTTCCTGAAACAACCCGGAATTGGGGCCAGTCTATGAGATCTAGTCTGAGAGCATACTCTGTCCAGACGTCATCACAGCAATGGGAACCATCTACAGACTTCAGTCTGGAAGCATCATAGATTCCCAGTTGGAAGGAACCTTAAAGGTTGCCTCATCTCACCCTGTCTTTTTGGAATCAAACATTTCTGTGTCAGGGACTATCTATATTTCAAGCCAAATACTTCCTAAGCACCTACCATGTAAACTGGGGACATGAAAACAAAATGAACAAGCCCAATTTTACAGATGGATGAGCAGAAACCCTGAAAAGTGAAGCAACCTGCCTGTGGTGGCAGGTGCTAGGAGCTGAGATTTGGATCCAACTGTGGTTTCCAGGGCTGGTGTGAGTGTGTGACCTTTGGGTGTTTGGGGAAATGGGGTAGCAATAGGCAAAAAGGAACAAGGTGGATAGACTGGCAAAGAGATGGAGGGAAGACGTTGTTTCCTGCTTCTGATAATGACAGAAGTATTACCAGCTCCCATCTTTCAAACTGCATTGTATGCCAGTGGCCCCTGAGGGAGGAACTTAGTAAGGATGGGTTGTATTTAATTAAGTCATAATCACCAAACCAGCTCAATGGGGAAGGCTATCTGGAGTGGAAGGTCAAAAGCCACAGGAAACCTGTCATTGACCCTCCAAGGCTTAACCCAGAATGTTCTTTTGTCATTATTGTTGTTCAGTCCTGTCCAACTCTTTGTGGCCCCATTTGGGGTTATCTTAGCAAAGATACTGGAGTGGCAATGGCAAACGCCATTTCCTTCTCCAGCTTATTTTACAGATGAGGAAACTTGGGCACACAGGGTAAAGTGACTTGTCCAGGGTCACACAGCTAGTAAGCATCTGAGGCCAATTTGAACTCAGGAAGATGAATTTTCCTGACCTCAGGCCTGCACTCTAGAGTGACACCTAGCTGTCCCCACAATGCTCTATTTTTCTTTAAATATTGTAACTATATATAGTCCTGGAAATGAAATCTTTGAGGATCAGTGGTCTAATTTAAGATTAAAGGTGGATGGTGGCCAAACCTCTATGACAAATCAGTAGACCCACAATGGACTCTAGCTTGAACATGTTGACCAACATGTAGGTCATATCAGAAACCTGGTGTGAAACCTGGGTATGCTTGCTGGAACTGAACTGGGTTACCCTTTCTTCTCATTGGGCCCTCCATACTTCCTGCTTCTTCCTAGCCATAAGGCTCTCACAACTCAGAAGTGGATTTCAGATTGTTCTTTCCTGAGAGCTGCCATTTCTGACTTGGTAAGTCATTGTATGCACACCTTTGAGCCCTTCCCTAAAGCAAGCTTTTCTCTAGAAATTCAGTCTTGCAGAGTCATTTTTGAAGACATTCCACTAGAATTTAGACCTCTATCTCATATTATCTTTTAAAATTAATCTATATAATCTATATCTAAATATGGTATAATCTATATAATATATAGCATATAATAATCTATGTGTCTATATATAATCTATATAAACCAAATTTATGAAAAATGACATTTTCAGTGTATTTTGGCTCAGTACCTTCCCCTCAAACATACCCTCACTCCTGAAATCCAGAACACTTTTTAAGGATCTGAGCTGACACTGAACTTTCTGTATGATCAGATACTCACCAAACTGCAAAGTACTTTTTCTATACTCTAGATTTTTAAATCTATTTTTATTACATATTAAATCTACTTAAACCAACAAATGTTTCTATTCAGTTTTACATACAGCATAATAAATCTCTACTCTAAATAAAAAGTCCTTCTGACTTTCAGTTAATGGAGCTTCACTGTCCAGGACATGCCTTGGATGAATATAGCTCATGCATTTCTACATCTTGATGATACTCTCCCAAGAGCTGCATCTATGAACTGATCTTATCTAATTCCCCAAAGAGAGGCCAAAGTTGTGGCCTTTGGAACTCAAGTGGATCCACCAGAGCTTGTAAAGCCTTTGAGAACTTGGGGTCACCCACATATTTAGTAGAAGACATTAGTGGAGAAAGGCACCTATTGCCTATATATCCCTTACAATATAAAATACATACATATAGATGCATATATGTGTTGTATGGCTGTACATATTTTGGAATATAAATACATTTGCCCCCAAAATTCTTAACCAAACAAGGCATATATTCAATAACAAATTAATGAAAAATCTTGATTATGTGACATTGAAAGGTTTTTGCATGAATAAAATCAATGGAAGGGAAGTTATAAATCTGGGGGGAAATGCATCAAAAATCTGAGCAGGGGCTGATATCAGGAACTAATATGAATGAGCCATTAAGTGGTTAAAAATGTTCTCAAGAGACTTGCAAACTATTTTCATAAGATTTCTCAATTATCAGTAATAAAATTAATAACAAAAACAATTCTTAGGCCTTACCTTACAGCAAACAAATTGACAAAGATTTTTTTAAGAAGATGGAAATAGCCAATGTTGGAGGGGCTATGGGGAGACAGGCCCTAAATACATTGCTGTAAATTGGTCCAACCATTCCAGAAAGCAATTTGAAATTAAGCTAAAAAGGTGGGGCAGAGAGAGGGATAAGGGTAGAAATGGACTAAACTGCCCATATACTTTGACCCAGAGATATCAGTGCTAGGTGTTGACCATTTCCCACCCCCATTCCAAAAGATGGCTAAAGATGGAACCATCCCACCATCTATATCAAAATATTAATAAAATTTTTCACGTTAGAAAAAGACTAAAAACAAAGATGTTCACTGGTTTAGGGAACAGGTAAACAAATTGTAGTATATAGGTGTTATAGAATATCAATGTGCCAAAACTAGTGAATATGAAGTGTTCAGAGAAATATTGGAGGGTAGGAGGGAAAACATATGAACTAATGTGGTAAAGTAACACTAAAAGAATGTAAAGAACCAAAACTGACTATTATAAGCATAATGTTCAAGAAGTTTGAAGAGCTGAACAAAAGGCATCTCTGCCCCTTCTTTGTAGTGGTGGGAATCTGGAGGTGGGGGTCTGCAATATGGCGTATACCCTCAGGCTTGGCTGATGTGTTAGCTGGTTTTGCTGAATTGCTTTCCCCCTTCTTTATTCTTTGTTACAAAGGATGGTTTATTAGATAGGGGATGAGAGAGGACTCTATTAAAAAATTAAGGTGACATAAAAACCAGTGAGAATCAAAAAGACAATTCTAAGCATTAATAATCAATTAACCAATAAGACAATTCTAACATGTTTTCATGTTTCAGAGGCATGAAGGCTCTGCCCCATGGCATCTATCAGATTGCTGATGGACAAAGCCAAGGGAACAATGCTGATTTATCTCTTTATTTTGGGTCAAATCTATAGGAAATCAAGAATATGGGATGTGATTCCAGAGATAAAATTTCATTTTAGATCTGCGCTCCTTCCTGTCTAGTGGAAACAGCAACCCTAGCCAGCTATCTCATTTCATGGGACTTGCCACCAGTATTTATGGGATTGGAGGCTTGGGATTCTCAAATAGGTGGGGTTAAAAATTAAACCAAGGGACAAGTGAGGAATATTTCATGTCAGACTTACACATGCACACACACTTACACAGATTGGTTTTGAGTTTTTCTTTTTTAAAAAAAGATTCCATTATAACAGATGGCTCTCTAGGAGGGTGAATTTTGTAGGGACAGCAATATAGAATACTGAACTTGAAGGTACAAGATGTAGGTTCACATCCCAGCTGACAACTTACCGTGGCACCTTGGACAAGTCATTGGCCATTTCTGATCCTGTTTTGTCATCTGCAGAATTATTCATACCTCTACTATCTGAACCTTGAAGGACTGTTCTGAAGCTCCAAGAAGATATTTTACAGTCTTTGCTTTGCCAATGTTAGAGCCCTTTATAAATGCCAGCGGTTTTAATTATTTTTAACCTGTCACTTGTCAGACTAGACCTGTTCTGGGGCCAGGAATATTTGGTTGATCTAAATGCCCTTTTTTCTTGCTTTTGAGAATGGTCACTATATTCAAGATATGAGATGTTATACAAACACAGTCAAGTCTCACTTATCTGAATTAATGGGGGAGAAGAGTAGGATGGATACATGAAGTATACCAACCTGACACATCCTTATTTTAGCCACAGTTTCAAATTTCCCTTTTGAAAAAATCTTTTATCATTTTAAAGATAAATGTTAAAATTGCTTTTATGTGTAACTGGGGAAAAATACTAAATAAAAAAATCTTAAGCTGCTAGAAAATTTCCTCAGTCAACTGGATAACCAGTGGTAATTTTTAGGTGATAAGAGAAATTACTTAAAGGAAGAAGGAAGTGGCCTGAGCAGCCTTAGAGGTCTCCAAGCTTCTAGGTTTACAGATGAGGAAACTGAGATTGAGAGGTGACTGGTTCAGGGCCATAATAAGTAGAGTGAAGAAAACAAGAGTTGGGATTTGAACCTGGGTCTTTTGAGTTCAAATGAAATGCCCTTTTCATTACACCACAATTCCTGCTCTCTCAAAAGAAAGCCTACTAGCAAGAGCTGTCACTTGGAACAAATGAAGTACTTTACCCCTCTCAATCATCCTTGCTTCTCGGCCTCCTTTCCCCCTTACTCAGAGGTCCTGTGCTGACCCTTGGCTTCCCAGGGCCTGAATGGAGTTTCTACCTAAGGTTATCCTCCATCTCTCCCTTCTTCAAGATTCAAATCTAAATGAGTTGCTATTCAGAAAAGATTGAAACACTAAAGTCCACACCAAAGTAGTAAAAACAACCGCTTTGCTTCCAATCTATACTTTAATCAGGGACAACAGTCTAGGGCAGCAGTTATTGGGCCTATGTGGGAATACTTTTTGGGCAGCACACTTTGCCAACATGGTTCCTACTGTTAACCCCAGTTCTGTTTTTGTGCGTCAGCAGGAACAAGGCTATTTCTGAGTCACTATTAAAGGCCTGAGTCACAACTAGAAACCAGCCTCCTTTTCAAATCATCGGGTATTTCACAGTGGAATGCTCAGACTCTGCCACTCCCACTCTACCCCAAAACCAGATTGCAACAAGTTATGCCCTGCTAAGTATTTTCTCTTTTTCCCCTTGGTCATTTGATGGCAGGACCATTGGGCAAATGAGTCTAAATGCAATTTGATACCCTCATTTGTTGGTAGAACCATATGAAAATGAAATAAAACTTTGGTCTTCATTGACATAAGGAAAAAGAGTGCCTAAGAAAGCTGTCAGTCTTGCTCTACTGGGATAAAATCTCAACATTTTTGTCTATTTTGCCAATTTTTTCCTCTTGTATATAAAAGAAATTGAAATTAAAAAACATATTTGCTTTAAAAGAAATTGTATGGCTTTAATCATTCCTTTGTTTTAGGGTTTCTCTTTTAGTGGCTCTTGTGTTCTCATACACCTAAGGAGGGTTCTTTCTTCCCCTCCCTCCAATGTTTGATATACAGAGAAAAGTATTTTTAGGTTATTCCTCTTAATTGCTTTCACAGTGCTAAAAATAACAGCAGTTCCTAGAAGGCTGCAGCAAACACAAGCGACATTGACAGCCAGACACATCTTCAATCACTCTCATACAGGGCCACTTCCCTGACCACAGAGGATGACCAGGGCCCCACAAGTTTCCAGTTCAGCTGATGATAGCTAGTCTGTCCCCCACAATAGATCACGGATTTAAGAGCCAAAAGACACCTAATAAATCATCCCAAGTCTTACTTTACAGATGAGGAAATTGAGGATCAAGAAGTGATCTGCTCAGTGTCACATCAAGGTGAGATCTTGAATCCATGCCCAGAGTAAACAGGCTTCTTTTTGTGCCTTTTAAAATGCTGCCTGGCAGTTTTCAAAAGAAATCGAAACCTTCTGTAGTCATGTGAAAAAGGTACCATTTCACAACTCTTTAAGATTGACAGAAAAGGAAAATGTCAAATGTTGGAGGGAATATGGGAAAATTGAGACACTCATACACTGTTGGTGGAGTTGTGAATTGATCCAACCATTCTGGAGAACAATTTACACCTATGCCCAAAAGGGCCATAAAACTGCATACCTGTGACCCAGCAATATCACTACTAGGTCTATGTCCCAGATTAAAAAAAAAAAAAGGAAAAGGAGCTATATGTGTAAAAATATTTATAGTAACTCTCTTTGTGGTGGCAAAGAATTATAAATTGAGAGGCTGCCCATCAATTGGGGAATGGCTGAATAAGTTGTGGTATAAGATTGTAATGTAATAATACTGTTCTGTAAGAAATGACAAGCAGGATAATTTCAGAAAAATCTAGATTTATATGAACCTATACAAAGTAGTGAGCAGAACCAGAACATTGTTCACAGCAACAGCAATATCATCTGATGATCAATTGTGATTGGCTATTTTCAAAAATACAATGATCTAAGACAATTCTGAAGAATTTATGATGAAAAACCCTGTCCACCTCCAGAGAAAGAACTGATGAAGTCTGAATGCAGATTGGAGCATATTTTTATTATTCTTGGTTTTTTTGGTCTGTTTTCTTTTGATATATAACTAAAATGGAAATGTTTTCCATAACTGTACATGTAAAATCTAAATCAAACTGCTTGCCTTCTCAACAAGGGCTGAGGAGATGGAGAGAATTTGGAACTCAAAACTTTAAAAATCAAATGTTAACATTTTTTGTAATTGAGAAAAAAATTAAAAAAAAATAAAAACAAAGTGATAAAATATATTTTTAAAAATGCTGCCTGAATTTCAGAAAAACCTGGAATGACTTACATGAACTTAAGCTGAGTGAAATGAACCAAGAGATCATTGTATACAGTAACAGCCACATTAAATGACTAACTTTGACAGATATTTATCTCTTCTTAGCAATGCAAGGACCTAAGACCACTCCAAAAGATACATGATGGAAAATGATGTCCACATCCAGAAAAAGAACTATGGAATCTGAATACAGATCAAAGCACATTATTTCCTTTTTTTTTGTTTCTTTTTCTCATGGTTTCTCCCACTGGCTCTAATACTTCTGTACAACATGACTAATGTGAAAATAGGTTTAATATGAATGTACATGTTGAGCTATATCAATTTACATGCTGTCTTGGGGTAGGGTGAAGGAAGAGATGGGGAGAAAATCTGGAACTTAAAATTTTATAGAACTGAATGTTGAAAACTAAAACTAAATAATTAATAAACGAGCAATTTGAGACCTCAAATTGTGGATGGATTCACAGAGAGGAACAGAAAGCTAAAGCATCTTAAAAAATAGCAACAACAAACTATTGTCAAAGAGTGATTTAGTAATTCCAAAGAAAATCAAACTAAAACTCTTGACTCTGCAGTCAACAGCCCAGTTGAAATCTCAGGTTTTACGGAGTCAGCTCCAGCAGACACCTAAGCTCCAGTCACCAAGACTCCTTTCAGCCGATATGCTAAATTGGTGCAACTGTGTTCCATTCAGCTCCCACTTCTTCCTCCCCACTTCCATTCCCAGTTTAGACAATAAACTTGTTGGCAATTCCATGTCTTAAAAGAGACAAGATCTGACCTGTATCCCTGAAGAATTACTAGTGCTATTCTCAACAGTATGATGGGAAATGGAAATGTGCATCCTCCTGGAGAGATAAGGCACAAGTTTCTCTAAACTACAGTAAGGAAGAACAAGAAGGTCCAAAGTGAGGCACATTCTCACCAAGATAAATAAGTAGCTATTTGGTCAGTTTCATCAGCTTCTATCAATTAAAAAGAAATTTTATCTTATGACAATGTCCAAAGGGAAGAAAATCATTCTGCCTTCTCAGAAGGTAGAGCTATAGAGCTAATGCAGAGACCAAGAACCCAGGCCTCATAAAACTTTTCTACATCTCCTAGTTATAGAAACATTATTTCCCAAATGTAGCTGCTTAAAGACCTAGTATGTTAGTAACATCTGTGAGAAAAGGCAGAGAGCCCTTCAGGGCAAATGGCTGACCCAAGCACCCCTGATCGGGGTAGGGAAGTCCACAGCTATACAGAAGCATAAAAATCACAAACAACTCAGTTCTTAGAAATTCTGTATGTTTACATAGCATGTCTAAAATACGCTTTTAGTGGTTAGAATTGCTTGACTCAAACTGAACATGGTCCACCTGGGGAAACTGCCATGAAGTCTTGCCAGGCAGCACTCTCCATCCTGGGAACAGCTATCTCCTTGCCAGGGAATGGGCTCTCACTGCCTAGGTGTGTGTCACTGAATGGGATGGACTCAAATCTTGTCTCCAGGCTTCAGGCTCATTCCTTCAGTTGAGCAACAAGCAATGGTGGGAGTTCACAGAGGGACACAGGCATGTGGCTCTTCTTGGTCCCTTGGACAAAGAACCTTATCAGTTTTCCATGAGGTTCGTGGCTTCAGCCTGGCTGCTGGAAGTGTCTGCCAGCTTTGGGGTGGACAGGTACTCTAGTTCATAGCGTCCATTCTCAGAAGTCTCATCGAGATTCATTTCGTTGGCTTCTTTTTTACTCCTCTTGTGTTCAATGATCTGCTGGAGCTGATGCACAGCATAATCAGGTTTGGTGGTCAGAGGGCCGGCTGGCACTGTCATGCCGAGAACATCAGATACCATGTATGGGCGCAGCCAGCCAACCAACGGAGTGCTGCCTGGGCTATAGTGGGTCTGCTTGTGATAGAAAAGGAGTCCATCTACCTACAATGTGGGAAATCAGTGAGAGGTCAATTCTAGACTCCACAACAAGTACAGAAGTTCAGTTCCTAGACTAGGAGGCTTCAGCGTTTTTAAACGTGGGGACTGCTAATTACAAGGCTGAGTACCTAGATAGACCCCAATCCTTTCTCAAAGTCTGTATCTGAGAAGGGATTCAGAGTCCTGAGTTCCAGCAAATGGAATTTCCCTAGGTTAGACTAGAAAAGGAAAATTTTAAACTAAATGCCAACCTTACAAAAAAAGAAATAAGGGAATGTAACAAATACTGCAGAGATGCTGGTTTGCAAGATGAACATTGTAAATCTATGCCCAGGTAGGAAAGCTGTTATAGAAAACACAATCCACAAGTCATCTTGGGCTGC
The DNA here is from genome assembly GCF_028583685.1 of Petaurus breviceps papuanus. Classification (NCBI taxonomy): domain Eukaryota; kingdom Metazoa; phylum Chordata; class Mammalia; order Diprotodontia; family Petauridae; genus Petaurus; species Petaurus breviceps. The sequence goes on along the minus strand of NW_027187353.1, from coordinate 3,074,638 downwards.
CTGGCCTCCCAATGCTTTCAGAGTGAAGTGCTATGGGAATGCTAATGCAGATTACTGACAGTCACTGCTGAGGGGTGGCATTCCAGCTCCATCTAAATCTGCCTCACCTAAAGGACTTCCTATAACCCTATATTCTGTTTCTCATTCTAGTGACTCATCTTTGAAATTCATTCATGGTCATGTAGGACACAAGCTCCATAAATAAGGGAGGTGTTCTTACCACCTCTCTTAATTGACTTCCTGGGGTGAGCAAACACTTGGCATTTCCTCAATTCTGCAGGCTATATTCCTTTTAATAAAATCATCTTCCATTCAAACTGATACTGGTCAATGACTGGGCATAATTTAAAATGGCAGGGAGGATGGGTAAAGTAAGGTTTGTTTTATGAGCCTATGGTGAGCTCATTTACAGGTTGCTGAGGACAGTAACGTTAGACGGGAAACAATGTAAAGGCCACATAGTCTACGTCCTTATTTTACAGAAGGGGAAACTACGGCTCAAGGAGATACCTCCCATCAAACTAGTGGCAGAGTACAGGTCAGAAGCTAGCCCTCTTGACCCACAAAGCCAGGGCTCTTTCCAATACACTTCCAATAATAATGTAATGATAGGGAACTAGGGGTTTCCACCCCATCAGTACCATCCCTATCTCTGGACCAGCTGGCATGGGATACTGGGGCAAGATACCCTCCCAAGGAACTGCTGGGTGTAAGCCCAGGAGACCAGAGTCCTGGGCCGCAGCCAATGCTGGGTTACTCCCCTCCTCCTTCTCCTCCCCCCACCTCCTTCACTTCCTAGCATGTAAAATAGGAGGTTGGACATCATGTCCTCAAAGGCCTATGCCCAGCTTGAGATCTCTCCAGCTTCCTACTGGATCCTTGAAGAATATCATACCCTAGTGGCCTGAAGGTGTTAGCGCACCTCGAATCTCCTAACCCAAAGGTCTCTCAAGGGAAAGCAGCCAGTTCTTTTCCAGACACATGGAGTGCCTAGATCCACCAATCTAGGGATGTAGCTTCTCAGGTAAAATTACCTTTGACTCAAAGGTCTTTTAAGGACCTTTCAAAGAAAAGTAAAAAATGGCCCTGGGCTCCAGTATAAGTAAACATTTCCCATCCCTGGCTGCTTCTGGATAGAAAGCAGTGGAATTTCTTACCTCAAAAGGGAAGTCTGTGGATAAGACCTTGCATAGGCTCTCTGGGGTACATGGAAAATTCTTCAGACCCACAAATTTAAACTAGAAGAAAACAAAAACACAGAACATCACAACAGTGAGATTTGTAGCCTATCCTCTTTATTTCTGCTATTTGGAGAGTAACCCCAAAGCCAGCAATCTTAGCTTAAGGTCAGGCATTCTTGGTAACTGTGTCCCATGCTAGTCTTTCTAGCTTTGAAAATCCTATCAAGTTAAGCAATTTGGGGCATTCTTTGAGCTCTAACAGAGTTTCTAATAAAGGTCTGGAGGTACCTTTTTTCACACCAGTAACAACATTCATGCCCAAGAATTCCAAGGTGGGAGGACAAGTCCTGCTCCCCAGCCTCCATGGTCAGGTTCTTGCCCAATCCCAGCAACGAGAGGACTGAAAGGGCTGACCTACTACCCTTACCTACTTCTCTCTACTTATCTTCAAACCCTGATAATCTTGCAAAGATTAATAAGTATTAATAATAATTAATTATTAGAATGCCCTAAAAACAACTAATAATTATATACATCTTAGATCAAAGCCCTTGGGGAGGAAGCAGGGGCCTTGGGTTCTTGTGCAGACTATGCCACTGGTCTGAGGTATTACTCTTGGGTTCGTTTTGACCCATTTGGACCCCAAGTCCTCGATCTGTAAAGTGGTAGGGACGGAGCTAGATAATTTCAAAGGTTCTTGCCAGTCCAAAATGTCTATGATTCTAAAAAAGCAATATTAGGACCATGAAAGCAAGATAAAGCCAGTGTACCAATTACACTCAAATTAAGATGATATGATTTTATTTTATTTTTTATTTTTATTTTTTTTAAGCAATCGGGGTTAAGTAACTTGCTCAAGGTTACAAGGCCAGTTATTTCTGGGTGTGGTGCTGAGTGTCTGAGCCCGGGATTCGATCTCCAGGTCGTCCCAACACTGGAGCCGGTGCTCTTACTCGCTGAGCCACCTGGCCACCCCTAAGCAATTGGGGTTAAGTAACTTGCTCAAGGTTACAAGGCCAGGTGTTTCTGGGTGGGTGCTAAGTGTCTGAACCCGGGATTCGATCTCCAGGTCTTCTCAACACTGGAGCCGGTGCTCTTACTCGCTGTGCTACCTGGCCGCCCCAGATGATATGATTTTAAAAAATATTTAAGCAGCTACCTGTAAGGAATTATATTAGGCACTGGGGATGCAAAGATGAAAAAACCTCCAGTGTCTGACCTCAAGAAGTTTATAATTTAATATAATATATATTTATATACAATATAAATATAATTTAATGTGTTACATCAAATGGATAGATAAACCAACTAACTCTCAGTAAGAAATCTTTTAAATCTCAATATAAAAGACTTACTGGATTAAGTCTGGTTTTCTCTCCAAGTCCCTGCTCTTCTGGTAACTTTGAATGCATCCAGTAGAATCTAAAATCAGTCTAGAAAATGGAGGGAGATAGTGGAAGAAGGGAAAATGAGTAAGAGAGATGAAAGTCTTCATCAGCCAAACCTCTAATATGGAAAACAAGCATCCTGGTAGGGTCAGTCTCAAAGACCCTTTATTTGAATGCTTCCACTTTCCTCCCAACATTCCTATGGAGTAAAGGTCAAGGAGGTAAGCATTAAGCACTCTGCCAAGCACTGAGGACACAAGGACAAAAATGAAACTGTCCCTGATTTAAAGAAGCTTATACTCTATTGAGGAAACAATATGCATACACACATATATACCCAAAGTAAATGGGAGGTCACTTTCAGAGGGAGTATCTAGTACCTGAGAAGGGAAGGTTTAGGGAAGGCCTCATGGCAGAAGGGGGGGCCTGCACCAAAGCTGAGCTTTCTAAAGAAAACTAGGGATTCTAGTGGCAGACAGGAGAAGGGAGTATACTGAGGTGGGAGGGGGGGGGCAGCCTGTGCTAATGTAAGAAATTGTCTGGCACAACAGCAAGAAAGCCATTCCATTTTGGGTTAGACCAGCCTGAATATATAGGAGTAATATGCGATAAGCCATATAAAGGTAGCTTTCAATGGCAAACTGAGGAGTATGGCTTTTATCCTATAGGCCAGGGACTCTTGACCTGGCACCCATGAATTCCAAAGAAGTCCACAAACTGATTTCAAGAACTTTGTGAACTTAGATGGGGAAAAAAATTTCATTTTCACTAACTTCTAACTGAAATTTAACATTTTCTTCCATGATGAATGTAGGCAACAAAGTATAGTAGGATCAGGCTTCACCAGACACCCAGTAAGGTCCATGACATAACACAGGTTAAGACCCAGGGCCTCAATAAAGGCATAGGGAACCATGGGTGTCTTTGAAACAGGCGGCTGCCATGGTCAGAGTTGAGCTCTAGGAAGACTACTCTGGCAGGTGTGTCAAGGAAGGAGCAGCGAGCGGAGGGACTGGAGGATGAAGAAGTGTTTGAGCGGCTGCTTTCTTGGCCTTGTTTAGGCCCCACTTTCAGGATATACAGAAGTCGACCAAGCCTGCCCCAACTCCATTTTCTCCCCTAGGTCAGACTAATGTTCAGGTGGAAGGATGAGGGAATGTTTGTGAAACTGGGACTTCAAGTGCCAGCCTATTCATCTGTTCCTTTTCTCGCCTCCCCCGAAACCTCCCTAAACTTTCTTTTAACCATTACTTCAAGGAAGTCAAAAATACACTATACACAACAGAGCCCTGATACCTGGAGGAACAAAGGCACTAATCCCACATAATGCACGAGATAATCAGAGGCTGGGAGCAGAAGAGGAGGTGGTGCCCAAGCATTAGACACATACCTGGCAGTCATAGACAGGGTGTCCCCTCCAGCACATCACGTCTAGAACATAGTAGGTCTGGTTCAGTTCACTATAGATGCAGTCCAGGATTGTGTAGTCTGGGGACCAAACACAGCAAGTCAGAAAGGTTCAAAGCTATGGCAATGGGTGCCACTGCTCCTGCCGAGCATCAGTGTGAAGTAAGGGAGTGTTCACCCAGCATTCCAACCCATGCCCATTGGGCTGGCTCTCTTCTGAAGAAGAGAAAAGACAGGGGGAAGGGGAACAGGAACAGCAAGGAATGTGTCTCTCTTTGGGGCAAGGTCAGAAAGAGGTGGCTCATCTTCAAGGAGAATAAGGCAAGGTTAGTTCAGGTATCCCTAATTCTGAGTAAATGTGATGGAAATAATTTTTTAACATATAAATTGATATACAAGTTAGCTTTCTAATTTATCTTTTAGCAACCTATAAAACAACTCAACCCAAATGTAGAGAACCAACTTATTATATACTACTAAAATTAAAATAATATTCCATATTTATTAATCAATCCATCCCCTAGTAAGGGATTTAAAAAGCATCTGATGTAGATCCTGCCCTCAGTGAGCTTATATTCTATAGCTGGAGAGATAAAATTAAGTCCCATGATTAAGTATTACTTGATACTGAGAGGCAATATGCAGTAGTGGGAAAGGCACAGGACTTAATCCTGTGTCTTCTGACACTTACTAGACACATCACCATAGTTGGTTTTTTCATTTGTAAAATGGGGACATTAGCTGTAGTATGTAGCTCAAAGGATTATTGTGAGATCACATACATGAAGTCCTTGCTTAAATTTAAAGTGCTACCTTAATGTGAACTATCATTATTACTGACTCTGTAGTACGGATCCGAGGAGAGAACACTACTACAGTCTACAATAGTATGATTTCGATAGGCAGAAGGGAGAAAGAGCATTTCAAGAAGGAACAGTATGAGCAAAGACACAAAGGCAGGAATAAGCCTCCCTCATGGGCTATGGGGACAAAGAGGAGAGCAGCTTACCAAAGCAGAGAGTGCATACTGCGAAATATGGATCAGCCTGGATGGAGAAGATAAGGACCCAGTATGGAGCACTTCTTGGAAAGAGAAACTCTGGAATTGATTTAAGTAGGCAACAGGGAATGACTCAAGCTCACCTCTCCTCTCCTCTCCTCTGGGGAGTAACATGATGGAAATGGTGTTTTATGGAAACAAAGCTAGACAAATCCAATCAACAACAATGGTTTAAAAAAAAGGGAGGGGAATGCTTGTAAGCATATGCCTTTTGAGTCAAAACATAATGAATAAATTTTTTTTTTAAAGAATATGTTCTTTAAGAAGACAGTTTAACTTTCCTAAAAAAAGATAGATCAGATTGCGAATCAAAGAGACGGAGAAGACAATTGTAAGATTCTTTTGCAGAAGCTAAGACCCCGCCCCCACCCCACACATACACACACTCCAACTTTTCCTCTTATCTTGAGAAAACATTTTTTTTGATACTGTACTTTGAAGTCTTTGGACTAATCTGAAAGAGAAAATTTTCTGTTACTATCAATTGTGAATCAAAACCCAACACTGTCCTATTTCCCCTTTACAAAAGCTTGATTACTTCTTTGAGGAAAGTAGGTGAAAGTTCACAGAAGAACTCTGTTCTCTTGGAGGACAGATTTGTGGTCATGCCAGGACTGGGACACAGGGGCACCAGAAATGTGCAGTATCCTCTTTCCTCATGCCTTGACCAGAACAGGACAATGACCAGACTCAGAGGTGGAAAAAGTCTTTGATGACTTCAGTCAATGGAAATATCTCTAGAGTTCACCTTTGGACAGGTAGAAAGGGGAATCCTTGAAGGGAGTGACTGAGGAAGGACTGAATGAATTTTGGAAAGTGATTCTCCCAAGATTGTGCCCAAGTGACTCTTGGTCTGTTTGATGGCACCAACTGTTAACTGAATCGTTAGCTAAACTCTTAACTTTTGTTCAATCTTGAGCGTGGAATTTTGAATGCTATCTGGGAGAGCTACAGATTTTAACTCCAAAATGGCTTTTATTAAGAGTTTCAGAGGCCTTGGGTGACTCTTGCCCATCTTTGGGCCTAAGAAGAAATGTTTAGAATTAGAATCGATCTAAAATTAATAAAATTGCTCCTGGTAGGTTTGTGCCTAAAATGCAGAATATGAGTATAGAATATTTTTTGACGCTCAGAAGGGAGAAATAATAAAGCTTAAAGAAAATCTGTTGATACACTGAATACAGAAGTCTTTAAAAGGATGAATCAAAGATAACAAAATTTCTAGCTGGAAGTCTAGTAAAATGATGGTGGTACTACTTTGAGGGAGAAGATAAAGAGTTTGTTACTAACATGCAAGCTTGTTTCAGACAGCCAAGTGGAAATGTCTAGCAGTCAGACATGGGGGACTTAAGTAAGGTGAGAAAGCCAGGTCTAGAGACAAAAATTTGGCAATCATTCTGAGAGGGCATTGTGTCTGAACAATGAATTAAAGCAATACAGATTTGGAGTTGAAAGGGACCTTAAAGGGATTCTGGTCCAGCTCCTCATCTTACAGTGTGACCAATGAGGCCCAGAAAGGTTATATGACTATGTAGGAAAAGAAGGGCAGAATCATGATTCAAACCCAGGAAGTCCAGGCATCAAATCCAGCACCGCTTTTTATTCACAATATGAATATATTAAGGGTTGGAAGCCTAAGGGTCAAAGAGAGAAGCTAGAGAATATTCATAGTGAAGGAGCTGGAGAAAAAGAGAGCCAGGGAATAAGATAGAGAAGGAATGACCAAAGAAGCATTAAGAGAATCTGGAAACTGGAAGAAGCAGTCAACAGCAGCAAAGACAGAGACACTAGGAAGAATGAGGAGGTAAAACTCTGGCCCCTGAATTTGGTAGTAAGAAAGTAATTGTACACAAAGCTGACTGAGAGAATGACCAACCATGCATGATTCCAGAACACCGATGATGAAGAATGCTGCCTAGCTCCTAGACACAATGGACTCAGTATGCAATGGACACGCATTTTTGGACATGGCCAATGTGAAAACTGATCTTCCTTGATGATGGGCATTTCTTTGTTTGTCGGGTGTGAAGCCTTTCTTTTTCTCCAATTGGGGGGAAGAGGTAGGAGGGAAAGAAAATGCAGGCTTGTTAAGCAAAATAGCAAATATCTGGGAACCTTTGAGAGAACAGACCCAGCAGAGTGGTAGAATCCAGACTGTGGAGTGATGAATGCTTACTGACTTAATGAAGGGGAAAGGTGGAGAGGAAGAGAGGTAGCTAGATACAAACATTCTCCACCAAGCATCTTTAATGGGTTTTGTAAAAATATCATCTCTAGAGAAATCCAATGTGTCTGTGGTCCCTAATGTAACCAACAATCAAAGAACTGGAAAAAGGCAGGAGGAGCTTACCAGGTCAGCCTTGTGTAAGTCAGCAGATAGTCAATAAACCTTTATTAAGTGTCCACTCCTCTCCAGAACCATGTTTGATAAGCTCCCTGAGGACCACGACATTTGTCAATCTATCTTTGGGTCCCTAAGACAGAGTGCAGGCTTGCACACAAGAAGTGCTTAATAAGTGCTTGCTGAATTAGGAGGACTGGAGAAAAGGCTCCATGTGAGGAGGAATGAGTGCTGCTTTGAAAGTCTACCTTTCCCCGTGGGTGAAGTGCGCTTATTGCCTCCGGGAAGAAGGGAAGGAAATCTGTTGACACAGTATCCGCTCTTGGTATAAGCTGTGGTGGAACCCTGGGAAAGGAAGTTAAAATCCTCATTGGATGGACTTGCTTTCTTCTCCTTCTCCCATCCTCCCTTTGCGGTCACGTTAGCTAACCAGGGGCTCCCAAAATGAGCACCTCCCTCCCAGAGAGGAGCCCCTTCCCAGCCACTCACCTTGGAGGCCACAACAAGGGCTCTTTTCCCCACGGGGCACACCACCACAATCCATTCCTGCCCCAGATCTGCAGGGACATCAATCAGCCACTCAGACAGCATCAACTAGGAGACAAAGACAGCAAGTGACCACATCCGACACTCTGGAGACCGAACAGCAAGCTGAGCATGAGCTCACCTCGCCCAAGGTGCCCAGACTCCGGGGCGGCCCAACAAGGGCTCGAAGGCCCATCCTATTCCATGCCCTGCCTTCTTTCTACAGGGCCAGACTCTCTCCCTTCAATAACGGCAGGTCATCCTCGGTTACAGGAAACCCCAATACAATGAAGGGCATGACCACAGAGCCTTAGAAACCATCTACTCCAACCACACCCCAAGCAAGAATCCCTGTCCACAGCATCCTGAACTACATGACTTCCAATGGAGGTCCAGCGAGGGAGAATTCATACCCTCCGGAGACAGCCCATCTCAGTATTGAACAGCTCTTATTTTCAGGAAGGTTTTTCTGAAATTACACTTAAATCTGCCTCTGTAACTTTATCCCAAAAGAGATATTCATATATTTTGTTTTCATACCACCTTCATTTCTGAATATATCCCTCACTCACCTTCATCTAACAAGTTAGTTCTTATAATAAATTATTATTTTTAAAGAGAAGAGGATAAAAAAGCAGCCCAATAAAATCAATCAACACCTCAACTGAGTCTAGCAATATATGCGATGTTCTACACCATAGTCAACTTGTCTCTTTCTGCAAAGAGAGGAAGGAAATTCATGTTCTCATCTCTTTTCCTCCCAGGTCAACCCAGGGCATTCTAATTACAGAGCACTCTGGTTTTTTGGTTTGTTTTTTTTTACTGTTCTTTCCACTGAAACGCCTAAAGTTAACTGTTAACTTCTCCCTTGGTTCTGCTTACTGTAGTGTTCTGAATCGGTTCACAGAACTCTGCGCTTGCTACTCTGAAGTCTTGTTTTTTAATATTCCATCACATTCACATACTACCACCTGTTTAACTATTTCCTTTCAATAGTCATCTACTTTGTTTCTAACTCTTTGCTCTACAAAAAGTCCTGCTATGATTATTGTGGTGTATATGGGACCTTTCCTTCTATTCTTCATTAAAAACAAATACGCCTCGCATTGGAATGACCGTTCTAACCTTTTTAAGCATAATTCCAAACTTCTTCCAGGATGGCTGGCCAAGTCACATCTACAACGTATCAGTGCTACCGTCTCCCACCATCTCCGACACAAAGCAGGCTCCATCTTTTGTCTTCTTTGCCAATTTATCAGAAGTGAAGCCTCAGGGCTGTTCTGATTTGAATTCCTTTTAGTATGAATGATTTAGAGTCATTTATGATGTTGGTTTATAGTTTGTGATTCCTCTTTTAAGAATGATTTCTTCATACCCTCTGACCACTCACCGTATCCACTGGGGAATGTCTCTTGGTCTTGTAAGATTACCTTAATGTCCTTTATATCCTTGCTATTAGACCATTATCAGACATTCCATAGAAAAATTCTACCCCCATCTCACTCCTTCTGGTGCTGGTTGCATTGATTTTGTTTGTGTGAAAGCTTTCAATGTCATGGAATGAAATATCCAGCCTGTTCCACTCACCAACTTTTCTCTTTTTTAACCAATACCAAAGAGTTTTGATGCGTACTGCTTTATAAGATATTCTGAATCATGGAAGAACTATTATCCCTTCATTCCTACTTCATTCTCCAACCCCCACCCCTAAAAGTAGTTAGTGCCACCACAGTACACAGAGTGCTGGGCCTGGAATCAGGAAAATCTGAGTTCAAATCCAGCCACAGACCCTTACTAGCTGTGTGACTCTGAGCAAGTCACTGAACCTGTTTTGCTTCAATTTCTTTATCCTGCCAGGGTTGTTGTGAGGATCAAATGAGGTAATGTTAGTAAAACATTTAGCACAGAGCAGGTGCCTAATAAATGCCCTTGAAATTCTAGTGCTTGTCTTCAAAAGAACTTTGTAATTGTCTGCCTAACTTTTCATAACCATTTATAGTCCCACCAACAATGAACAGTATCATTCTTAGTTTTGCCAGTCTGGGTATAAAGCAGTGCATTACATTGTTTTAGTTTGCACTTCCCTCCTTTTCTGCACCCCCAGTACTAAGCATGGTGCCTGACCTACAGGAAGCACTTGACAAGCATTAACTGACACTGATTACTAGAGAATCTGACAAGCTTTTCAAGTGGTTCTTTTCCCCTTTAAAAATGATCTATTCACTTGCATATACTGTCCACACCTGGCTGATGTGGGGATAAATTTTAGGTAACAGCTTTTTTCCCTTCTTTTGAGAAATTTTGGTTACAAGGAATAGTTGGCAGGATACAGCATTCCAGATAAATACAAAATGGATACGAAAAGGGTTTCTGTAGCTCCACTGACACAGCACTCCTTAGAGACAGATAAGCGAGGTAGGGATATTCAGGGCTCCCAGCTGGGCAGGCCAGTACAATAAAAGTAACAATCCTGCTGAACTTAATTTACAGGTTTAATGCTACACCAATCAAACTATAAAAGGGATAGTTCACAGAACTCGATAAAGTAATACCAATATTCATTTGGAGAAACAAAAGATCTAGAACACCAAGGGAAATAATGGGGGGGGGGGGAAGGATGAAGAATGACTAGTCCTTCCATACCTCAGATTCTGTTCTAAGGCTGGCATCAAAGCCCTGTAGCTTTGGTTAAGAAATGGAGAAGCAGCTCAATAGAATACACCAGACAAGGGAGATCTGATAGCAGAATGCAATAATCTAGTGCTCAATAAGCCGGAGAACAATTTTTTTAGGAAACAACCCCCATTTGATAAAAAGTGCTGGGAAAATTGGAATTAGGCATAATAACAAATGTGCAAATCAAAACAAGCTTGAGGTTTATATTAACTTCATGTTGTGCAAACTGTCAAAGATGACCAAAGATGTAAATAGCCACTGCTAGAGGGGTTGTGGCCTGCCCCGGCTGTGAGCCCTGAAAATCCCTCCCATCTTCTTTGTCTCTGCAAGGAGTGCTTTGTAAGGGGAGTTACAGAAATCCTTTGCGTACCCATTTTGTTTTTATTTTGAATGCCATATCCCTTCCTATTATGCCTTTTGTCATTATATAGAAAACTGCTGATTTTGAGGGTCTATTCTGTAGCTTACAATTTTGCTGAAGCTATTAATTCTCTAAATTTTTTTCTAAGTAAATCACCATTCCATTAGCAAATAGGAATAGTTTTATCTCTTTTTTTAACCAATCTTTACACCTTTCTTTCTTCTCTCTTACTGGTATTGAAAGCATTTCTAGAACTCTATCAAATAATAGTGAGGAGAATGTTCATCCTTGATTTACGCCTATATTTATCATGAAAGCTTCTAGTACATTCCTTTTGCATTTGATACCTGCTTTTGGTTCTGGGTAGGTATTTTTTGTTATTTTAAAAAAGGTCTCTCTGTAACTATACTTTGAAGAATTTTTAGCACCTATGAGACCATACTTTGTGAAAGACTTTCTGCCATCTATTGAGATAAACATGTAGTATTTTGTTTTTGTTTTTCATAAGATTAATAATGTTAAGTGTTTTCCGAAACTTGGTCAAAATGAATGATTTCAAATTGCTGTGATCTATTGAAAGTAATTCAAATACATTAATGATACTGGTCTATGTTCCTCCTCCTATGTTCCTTCCTGGCTTATGTATAAAAACAATATTTGTCTCATGAAAGAAATATGGAAGAGTGCTTTCTTTCTCAATTTTTTGAGAGTAATTTATGTAGTACTGGTACTAACTATTCTTTAAAATTTTGATAGTAGTATAGCAAAGAACTGGAAACAAAGTAGATGCCCATCTAATGGCTAAAGAAATTATGGTACATGAATGTAATGGAACAGTATTGCACTATCAGAAATGATATATGTGAACACTGAGAAATGTAAAAAGATTTAGACGAACTTATACAGAATGAAGTAAGCAGAGCCAAGAAAACAATATACCAAATTTACCAATATACCAGGTTTACTAAAAGGCAAAAGGATCACAAAAAAAAAATCCAAAGTGAATGCTGCATGTACAGAAATACTGTAACACTGATCAACTGTGAAAGACTTAGCTACTCTGATCAAGACAATGAACCATGATGGTTCCAAAGGTCTCATGATAAAAAAAAAAAATGCAATCCACCTCCAGAAAGAGAAATGATGAACTCTTAGTGTAGACTGAAGCATACTGTTTTTCACTTTATTTTTCTTGCTTTTCTCTCCTGCAACATGACTAAGGTGGAAATATGTTTTGCATGATTTCATGTGTATAAAGAGTATCATATTTCTTGCTTTCTCAATGGGTGAGGGAGTGGAGGAGGAGAGAGAATTTAGAACTGAAAATAAATTATTTAAAAAATTTTCAGTGGCCCTGGAGTCAGGTGGACCTGAGTTCAAATCCTACCTAAGCCACTTAACACAAAAACTAGTCGTGTGACCTTATGCAAGCCACTTAACCCCCAACTGCCCTCCAAAAAAAGCAAAAAAAAAAATTTTTTTTTAAGTGATTGTTGCAAAATTACAAATATCACATCTCCAAAAAAGAGAAACAGGAAAACATCCCCACTTAGCTCCTTTGCAGAGGTGAGAGGTAGTACTTTTCAGACTTTTTCTATCATTTCCTTTCTATTTTTTTTCAATATTCCATTTTATATGTGATGGTTCTGAAAGGTTGAAGCATGGGGGACACTGGGAGAAATTTTAGGGATATAAAAAAACCAAAAGATATCAATAAAAGTTTCTTTTTTAAAAAAGAATTTTTGCCACAGACCTTTTTAAACCCATGGGCCTTAGCTTTTAGTCTATAAGAAAAATAAAATAATCTTTCTTCCATATGATAGCCCATCAAATAGTTTAAAACAGCAATCGTGTTCTTTCTAAATCTTCTTTTTAAGTTAAACACTCCTAGTTCTTTCTACCAGTTCTTTCAAGTTCTTACAAGGCCCCCTAACCACCCTTCTCTAGACCTGTTCAGGCTTGCGAATTTACTTCCTAAAATATCCAAAGAGAACTCAACATTCCAGCTATGTTCTGATAGCAGAGAATACAAGACTATCCATTCCATCATTTTGGATGCTGTATTTACAGAATGAGTCTGTGGTAAAGACTGGAAGTATGAGATGTAGCAATGTTACATATAATTCAGGTATTAATAATAAACTATTAGTTTTTAATTAATAATTGAATTATTAGTTAAATTGACAATGAAGATTATTTTGAGTCCAAAATTGTAAAGAAAAGTCTCCCCACAGGACCATGTATTCCCAAATTTTGAATGCATAAGCAAAGTCCCAGGGCTCACAAAAGCATGCCCCAACTGGGGCAGCCATAACTATATTGCTGTGAAGGGGCTCAACTGGGCTCCAGAAGCAGGTGTTCTCCTGGGGAGCTGCTATCTCTCCTCTTACAGGAAAAGCATTAAGATGCTAATTTGAGAACCCCACTGAAGAAAGACTGACACCTATCACTTGGAGAATGGCTGAACAAATGATGGGATGTGAATGGAAAGGAATGCTATTTTCTATAAGAAATGAAAAGAGGAGTTGGTTTCAGAGAAAGCCGGCAAGACTGAGAGTGAAGTGAGCCGAATCAAAAGAACTATACTATAGCAATGTTGTAAAAATGAATAATTTTGAAAGAATTCAAAACAATGATCAACAACTGACCGTGATTCAAGGTCTGATGAAAAATGAAATCCAACACCTGAGAGCAGTGAGGGGCTAAAGATGCAGAGTGGGAGGCGTCCACTTTTTGGTCCAAGGAGGAATTTTTTTTGACTGTGCAAAATTGTTACGAGCGTCCTGTTTTTCTTTTTTCTTTTCCCACAGAGAGGATGGGGAAAGAGCAAAAGGAATAAGTACTTCTACAGCACTTACTATGGGCCAGACACAGCCCTAAGAGCTTTCCAAATATTAACTCATCTGATCCTTACCACAACCCAGGTAAAGAGGTGCTATTGTTATCTCCACTTCACAGGTGAGGAAACCTCCCTGGTCCCTCATGGCTCTGAAGTTCTATCCTATCCCACCAATGCATGTAATGGGCCAGCTCCTCTAGTCTGCCCCCACCCCCTGGCTGCACCCCGCCCGGGGCCCACTCCTCAGGGACACCATCACCAGTACAGATTTCTTGGAACTGTCACCAATCTCCCAGCTCACCTGATTAGCATAGCGCCTTGGAAGCTTCTTGCCAGTGTCAACGTCCATCCCTTCCTCTTCCTTATCATCTTCATTGTCCATACCCGTCCAGTCATCCTCAGCTAATCTCCTGGCATGATTCACATAGTCTAGTCGCTTGCTTTAAAGAAAGAAAAAAAAAAGAGACACAAGGTGCTTTCTTCAAAGCCTGTAACCTCAAGCTAATAAGGACGAGGGATAGCCTAAGAGATGTTTGGCAAGCAGAAAAAGAGGCAACGTGGGGCTCCAGCCAGAAAGCAGAGTTAGTGATCTGATCACTTTCTCAGTAACTCTTGACAAGGGATGAGTTTTCTAAATAACTCCAGAAGGTTAAAAATGACTTTTCCAAGTAGGATTCAGGAATGCCCTTTGCTTGGCTTGTCAGCCCGTCGAGTAGAAAGGCTGGGCTCTGCAATTGGGAGCTGCGGCTGTGAATCTGCAGAAGCTCCATTTCAGATTAACTAGGACCAAGAGAAACAAAAACATTGGGGAAGAGAGTGAGAAAAGCCAGGGACATTTGAAGTTGGTGTTTCCCCCAGGTTTTCTGGGGAGAAGACAATTTTTTACCAATCCCTTTGGGGCTTTCAAAAAGGTAACCTTTTAAAGATGGATTTTTAAAAAAGATATTAAAAACTTTATAGAAACAAACTACAAGCAATTAAAGATTAATCAGATTCCTCCAAATCCCTCTCAAACTTTAAAAGAGCAAGCTGGAATCCGTGTATCCATACCATTTTTGTTTTATGACCATTATTCATTCATTTATTTATTCATGCAAACATATATTAAGCACCTGTTATATACAACATGCTCTGCCAGGCACTGCAAATACAAAGAGCCACCTTCAAGGAGAGGGCCTCAGAGCACTGTTAGGATTCATTCTTACAAGTAAACAACATGATTTTAAAATACCTCTGTCCATGTCCTGACACCCAAGGGACACCCAAGTTGTTCCTGCTTCTAAGATCAGACTAAGTGCTATTTATCACATGGAGAAGATGACTGCGCCCTTAAGCATAAAATTACCTGCCCTGCCCTAGGGGCAACTCCTTGTCACATAATCCTATCCTGTATCTTATCCACTAGCTTGTTTTGCTCGTGGGGCATCTTGGGTAAAGCGTATGGAAGACATTTCCTCTGGCTCACTGTGGAATTATTTTTCTTTAACTCCCCTGTGCTTAGCAGAAACATTCAAGTGGAAGGAGAATAGGAAATATGCACCAAAGTCATACTTCCCAGGGCAATAGAATCCACATGTTAGCCGCAGTGAGGGGGTGGGAGCCCAGAGGGAACAGAGTAATGAAGCTTCAATGATCTAACCAAGCTCTGTACCTCTTCCCCAAGATAAAGCAGAATCTAAACAAATAATTAAGCTGAGGCTTTTCAAACAGATGGCTCTGGCTTATGGAAGAGCTGGGATAGCACATCCCTCATCTTGTTCTAAGCCCTGGCCTAAAAAGTCTCCCACCACTGTCATGGAGGAAGAAAAAGGATCTTTGGACTAAAGAACATGGCTAATGGTGAAAGGGTCAATGTGTACAAGAGCTAAAAGTGCCAAAGAGATGAACGAGAAGTTCACATACGACTTCTGAAGCTCCAGGAGTTTCCGGCGCCGTTCACCCTGTTCCAAAGAGCTGTACTTGGACTTGTACTGTGACAGGCGAGGGTGAGGCGCTGAGGTGCTGTTCAGATCTTGGGAGACTGAAAAACTGCTCGCGAGGGCTTGACTCAGCTCCTCCATGTTTTCTGTAAGAAACGGATGAGTATCAGTAAGGGCAGACCCAGGAGAAAAGAGAATTCCTTGAGTGGGTGGGCCCAAAAGCAGCCTAAAGTAAGGCAGAGTTTGGCCAAGGAGAGATGAGGGAGATCCCCCCACAGGTGGGATGGGAAAAACTGAGGGAACGTATTTGGAAGGGCAGCAAACTGGAGGGTTCATGTTGGGAGGAAACACATGGCAAAGTGTGGCTCCTCCCCATGTCCTCTCCCCCCAGCCAGTGTGAACACCACTCAGCACCTGGCCATGGCTGGTAGGCCAGCCCGGCTCCCCTCCCCATCCTCTCCTGGGGGGGCCACCCAACCACCACCAGGCATATGTTCCACAGCTGCTAGTTCGACCACCTCCTACTCCAGGCCCATTTCCTGGACATGACTTGTTCTGCTGTTTCTCAGCAGGTTGTCACTGGACACACATGACAGGCTACTCATACCCACAAGAACTAGTCACAAAGGGTGTTAAGTACACTATCTAACTTGAGCCTGCCTCAGACTCAGGGAGGCGGGTATTATCATCCCCATTTTACAGATTCCAACACAGGCCATCCAAACTCTACTAGCCAATAATCCAATTGCCTCCACACCATACAAACCCCGTACCTCTTGAGGCTCCTTTGAGAGACCTATGACTGAATCTGATGGCTACAGACTGGCCTCCAAAGCTACAACTGTGTACTTACTTACAGGGCTTACAGCTATAGAGCATCAGAATCAGGCATACATTTTTGGGCACGGCCAATGTGGGAATTTGTTTTGCTTGATTACATATATTTGTCAGAGGCAGCAAGGTGATGGGGTAAAGGGAGTATTGGGCCTGGAGTCAGGAAGACCCAAGTTTGAATCTGGCATCTGACACTTACTGGCTGTGACACTGGGAAAGTCATTTAACCTGTCTGCTTCAGTTTCCTCATCTGTAAAATGGGGGTGATAACAGAACTGACTTCCCAGGGTTGTTGTGAGGATCAAATGAGATAATATTTATCAGGCACTTCGCAAACATTAAAAGCGCTTTATAAATGCCATTATTTAACACAGGGCTTTTTTTTTCTTCTAAGGGGAAGAGAAAAAATGCTTATTAATTGGAAAAAAAGATTTGGTACAGAAAAATGTTTTTAAATGACTATATATCATCAATGAACAACTACTGGTATTGAAAAGATGAGCTTTAGTTTCAAGGAGAGGCATGGGGTTTATTAACAAGCACTGCATAATTCCCAAGGGCAAATTGGTCTGTTCTTCTCTATGGGTTTTTGTTCCAACTATATATCAGATTCAAATCAATCAACAACTATTTATTAAGCAATTATCATGTGCTAGGCATTATGCTAAGAACTGGGGATACAAGCAGCAAGGGGGACACAGGTAACAAGACTGAGACAATCCTCCCTCACACCAAGCTTATGCGGGGGAGTACATGTAGCAGCAGCTAACATTTACATAGTTCCTACTGTGCACCAGGCACAACTAAGCACTCTTTCCATGGTGCCACCAAGTAGTTTTTACACTTACACTCTACCTAGAAAAATATGTACAGTGCAAATGTCAAGTTAATACAATAGAGAATAGTTAATACAAAGTATTTGGGGAGAAGATACCACTAGTTGGGGGACGCAGAAGAGGCTTCATGAAGATGATGCTTGAGGGGCGTCTTAAAGGAAGAGAGGGACTCTTATCTATGAGCTGAAGGTAGGAAGAGAGTCCATTCCAGGCATGCAGGCCAACCAGGACAAAGGCAAAGGGGGGAAAGAGAGTTTCATGAGTGAGGAGTAACTGAAAGGCCTGTTCAACAGGATCACAGAGTATAGGATGGGAGGTTGGAAAGATACACTGGGGCCAGGCTGGCAGGGTGGCTGGGAGCGTAAGAAAGTTACATGTCAGACCTGCTCTTAAGGAAGAAGGCTTTGACAGCAGAGTGAAGGGCGGCCCATAAGGGTCAGAGACTCCAGGAAGGGAGACCCATTAGAAGGCTAATAAAGGCCTGAATGGTGGTGGCAGTGTGTGAGAGAAGGGGTCCAATGTGAGCCATATTCTCAAGGCAGAAACTGCTCAGCCGTGGCAGCAGGAAAGAAAGTGAAAAATCCAGGATGATGCCAAGAATGTGAACCTGGAACCCAGGAAGGAGGGGAGTCTGGAGGGCAGATTCATTTGTCAATATTAGAAACTCACTGAAATAGCTGAGGAGAGAATTATCTCAGTGGTAAGCCATCTCTCCTCATTTTCCTTACTGTTTTCTCTAATTTGCTGTGGACTTTTATTTTTGTCCTGAGAAGGTGATGGTGCAGGTAGGCGGGCACTGTGGATAGAGTGCTAGACCTGGAATCGGTTAGACCTCAGTTCAAATCTAGCCCCAGACTAGCTGTGTGACCCTGGGAAGTCTTGCTTAACCCTGTTTGCCTCAGTTTCCTTATCTGTAAAAATGAGCTGGAGAAGGAAATGGCAAGCCACTCCAGTCCCTTTGCCAAGAAAACCCCAGATGTGGTCCAGACGGGGCCACAAAAGTCAGACCCAACTGAAAGGACTGAAGGAGAGAAGGCGATGGGTTAATGGTCTGCAGAGAAAGGATTTCCCTGGCTCTGCTAACCTAACCCTCCTGTGCATCAGAGTCCCTGCGCCCCCAAGCATCCCGGAGGATGTACACAGCTGGAAGGGCCACTGCCCTGGCTAGGAGGCAGACCTGGGGACCAGGCCACCTCCAGGGCTCAGGCGGTCACCACAGTGCCACTCCACAATCCTCGCCATCCCAGTTCTATGAACGGAGGCTTTTCCCACACCGCAGGCTCACCAGGGTGTACCTTAAATACAGTCTCTTTACCCCAAAGTGCGGAGGTCCCGGCGCCCCCGGATGACCAGAGGTGGGGCGCAGGGGAGAGGGGCAGGCCAGAAGCGGGGGACAGAGGGGAGACGCCGGGTGAAGAGGCTGGGAAAGGGGCGGGCGGGCCCCCCTGCACCCCGGGGCTGGGGCAGTGCCACGCCAGAGGTACGGGTCAGGGTGCACTCTGGTGGGGGGAGGAGGCCGGGCGGCCTCGGGGGCCACAGGAGGGAGGACAACGCGGCGGTGCAGAGGCCGCGGGGTGCCCGGGTGGGAGACGGCGAGAAGCACAGAGGGGATCACCAGGAGGGGTCACCCAATCACCGGGAGCAGCGGGGCACCGAGGGGAGGGATCTCAGACGAGGGTCACGAAGGGGAGATCAAGGGAACGAGTCTCAGATGAGGGTCACCAAGCAGAGTTCACGAGGGAGGGGTCTCGGGGAGAAAGGCAGCTCACGAGGAAAGCGAGGGAAGGGAATTATAGGGAGGGGACTCGGACGCGGGGAGGGGTCTCTGGGGAGCAGGACCGGGGGGTCCCGGCGTGCACACGTACGTGGTGGGTGGCGGGGCCGGGGCGCGCTCCAGGGCAGAGGCCCGCAGACCTGGACGCCCAGGACCAGGCTCGCGCGCAGCCGCTTCCGTCGCGCGGACCACCCCACCCCCCCGCGGGGGGAGGGGCCCCCCAGCCGCGTGCCCGCACGGCCCCGCCCCCGCCTCGCCGCCGTCGCTGCGCGCAGCCGCACGCTCGGCGGGGCCCTCGGCGCCACAGCCGGGGATCCCCCATTTCCCCCCCTTCCCCGCCCAGCCAGCCCTCACCTGCGCATGCGCCCCGACTGGCAGGCGTGGCTCCCCGACTTCCCGGAGGCACCGACCGTCGCTTCTCTCGGAGGCTTCCCAGGCCTGGGCCCGAATCCCAGGGCCTTGTGCTGAGGGCCGGAAGTGCCCTTGTGGGTGGAGCATGAGAGGGCCGGGCTTAGCGTCCGGAGGCCGGCGCGGCGCTGCCCCCTAGGGGCCGTGGGCTCTTAGGCCTCTGTCTCCACCTCTAGGTGGCCTGGAGCTGAGAAAAGCGGCGGCTAAACGTGGCCTCGTACGCTAGCAGCGTGACTCCGGGCAGGTCTCCTGACCGTTGCCTGCCTCGGTTTCCTCTTCTGTAAAATGGGCACAATAACAGCACCCACCTCCCAGGGTTGTTACGAGGGTCCTTAAAAAAAAAGCCCTTGGCAGCAAGGGGCCTGGCACACAGGTTTTATTCCCTTCACACTTTATAGAATTAAAAAAGGACCCAGAGAGACGCGGCAAGACTCGAACCCAGGTCTGATTCCAAATCCTAGGCCTTTCCCTCTGTCCTAGGTCTGGTCTGGTGCAACTTTCCCCGGGGAGGTGAACCGAGCGCCTCCTCTGGGCCAGCGGCTGATGATCAAAACCCCACCCTTCCCCTACCCCCTGAAGGACGGGAGCAGGAAGAAGCGTGTCCTCGGGACGCTTCCATTCTCCTGATGCGCCCGCGACAGCGCCCCCTGTGGGCAGGGGGTAGGAGAGCCTGTGCTAAGGAAGCTGTGCCCTGATTGGCCCCGGAATGCTCAAGATTCCAAAATGCACCTTCGGAACCCAGGAGCATTTCTATGTAAAAATAAAACCCAGCCAACGATAACAGAAAGGGAGACCCCAGATAACTGGGAATGCATACAATGTGTGAGAGTCAGCGCCACCAAAGCACACGGAGGACCTGCGGAGAATGCATTACAAAGTGAGCCTTAAACAAAGGACAGTTTCACAAGCCTTTGCACGGTTCCAAATTGTTCTGCAGAATGGTTGGAGCAGTTCACAACTTCACCAACAGCACATCAGTGTCCTGCTTCTCCACATCCCCTCCAGCATTTGTCATTTTCCTTTTCTGTCATCTTAGCCAATCAGATAGGTGTGAGGTGATACCCCAGATTTGTTTTAATTTGCATTTCTCTGGTTATTATCGATTTAGAGCATTTTTTCCCATGACTGTTGATAGCTTTGATTTCTTCTTGTGAAAACTGCCTGTTCATATCCTTTGTCCATTTATCAGTTGGGGAATGATTTTTTTTTTAAATAAAATTTGGCCAAGTTCACTATATATATGAGAAATGAGGCCTTTATTAGAGAAAGTTGCTGTAAAAAAATTTTCCCCAGTTCCCTGCTTTCCTTCTAATTTTGACTGTATTGATTTTGTTTATGCAAAAGCCTTTTAATTTGATGTAATCAAAACTATCCATTCTACCTCTAGTGAGCTTCTCTATCTCTTGTTTGATCATAATCTCTTTCCCTATCCATAGATTTGACAGGCAATTTTTCCCATGCTCCCCTAATTTGCTTATGATATCACCCTTTATGTCTAATTCACGTACCCATTTTGACCTTATCTTTATATATGATGTGAGATGTTGGTTCATGTCTACTTTATTCATTCTGCTTTTCAATTTTCGCAGAAGTTTGTGTTGAATAGTGAGTTCTTAAAGAGCAAAAATAGAGAAAGAAAATTATAGATCAGCTTCATTAATAAATATGGACATAAAAACCCTAAATAAAATACTAGACAGGAGACTACAACAATATGTCACAAAGATTATATGTTGTGTGGCCAAGTGGGATTCATACCAGGAATGCAAGGATAGTTTGACATATGGAAAATTATTGACATAATTGATTACATCAATAACAAAAACAACAAAAATCATATGACCACCTCAGTAGATGCAGAAAAAGCTTTTGACAAAATACAACACCCATCTCTATTAAAAACACTTGAAAGCATAGGTACAAATAGATTTTTCCTTTAAATGATAAGTATCTTGTAAAACCATCAGCAAACATTATTTCTAATGGGGATAGGCTAGAAGCCTTCCCAATAAGATCAGGAATGAAATAAGGTTGCCCATCACCAATATTATTCAATATTGTACTAGAAAAGTCAGCAATAGCAATAAAAGAAGAAAAAGAAGCTGAAGGAATCAGAATGGGCAATGAAGTAATAAAAGTCTTTTTGCAGATGATATGATGATATTCTTGGAAAATCCTAGAGATTCAACTAAACAGTTGAAACAATAATTTTAGCAAAGTAGCAGAATATAAAATAAACCCATATAAATCATCAGCATTTCTATATATTACCAACAAAACTCTACAAGAAGAGATAGGAAGAGTTACCCCATTTAAAATAATTGTAGACAGTATGAAATACCTGGCAAGACAAACCCAGGAACTACATGAGCATAACTATAAAATATTTTTATACAAATAAAGTCAGATTTAAATAATTGGAGAAATAAAAATTATTCATGGATAGGAAAAGCCAAATATAGTAAAAATGACAATTCTACCTGAACTAATCTATTTATTCAATACTATTTCAATTAAATTACCACCACCCCCAAATTTTTATTGACCTAGAAAAAAATGACAACAAAATTCATTTGGAAAACTAAAAGGTCAAGAATATAAAAAGAATTTATGAAAAAAATATAAAGGAAAGAGGTTTAGCAGTACCAGATCTTGAACTACATTATCAATAATTATGAAAATTATCTGGTACTGGCTAAGAAATAGAAAGGTGGGTTCGTGGAACAGAATAGACATGCAATTCACAGTAGTAAATAATTATCATAACATTGTGTTTGACAAATGTAAAGATTTAAGCTTTGGGGATAAGAATTCACTATTTGGTAAAAATTGTTGAGAAAACTGGAAAGCAGTCTGGCAGAAATTGAGTATAGACTAAGATCTTATACCATTTAAGAAAATAAGGTCAAAATGGATGCATGACCTAGATATAAAGAGAGATATAAGAAAATTTGAAGAACACGGAACACATTACCCTATCAGACTTATGGATAGGAGAAGAATTTATGAATAAAAAAGAGATAGAAAACATTGTGAGATATAAAATGGTTAACTTTGATTACATTAAATTTAAAAGGTTTTATGCAAATAAAACCAATGTAGCGAAGATTAGAAGGAAAGCAGAAAATTGGGGGGAAATCGTTATAGACACTTTCTCAGGTCTCATATCTCAAATATATAGAGAACTTTGTCAAATTTATAAAAATATGAGTCTTTCCCCAATTGATAAATGGTCAAAGGATATGTACAGGCAGTTTTTCAATAAAGAAATCATACTATATGTAGTCATATTAAAAAATGCTCTAAATCATTGTTCATTAGAAAAATGTAAATTGAAACAACTTTGAGATATAATCTCATACCTATCAGATTGGCTAAAATGATAGAAGGGAAAATGACAAATGTTGGAGGGGAGGTGGAAAAATTGGGACATAATACACTGGTAGTGAAACTGTAAACTGATCTAACCATTTTGGAAAGCAATCTGGAATCTTGCCCAAAGAGTTATAAAAATGGATATATCCTTTGACCTAGCAATACCATTATTAGGTCTGTTTCCCAAGGTGATCAGGGAAAAAGAAAAAGAACTGATATGTTCTAAAATATTTCTAACAGCTCTATAATACTAATAATATACTATACTAAAGGGTGGCTAGGTGGCACAGTGAGTAGAGCACCAGCCCTGGAGTTAGGAGGACCTGGGTTTGGATCTGGCCTCAGACACTTAGCACGCACGCACGCACACACACACACACACACACAAACCTAGCTGTGTAACCTTGGGCAAGTTACTTAACCCCAATTGCCCTCCAAAAAGCAAAATATATATAGTGTTTCCCCGATAATAAGACCTATCCCAAAAATAAGCCCTCCCCTTACTGTGTAAGATTCCTCTAAAATAAGCCCTCCCCCGAAAATAAGCCCTATTGAGATTGCTACTGTAGTGAAGGTGATCTCCTGCGCTACACACTACATTACGGTACCCTCTGTATGCACCGTCCCCCCCCCCCAGGTGAAACGCACACCGCGCTCCGAGCTGCATCCAATCAGAGCTGCAGCAGTGAGCGCGTCATCCTGTTCTTCCCCAGTGATTTGCTTGCTGGCACCATTGAGAGCAGTGCCGTGGAGGAGAGCTGAGGCAGGACAACATAAGCCCTCCCCTGAAAATAAGCCCTCTGGTGTTTTTCTTTCCAAAAAAATTAATAAGACTGTGTCTTATTATCGGGGAAACACGGTACTAAAAATGGCAACATTTGCAATATTTCTCATCTGAATAAAGCATGAAGTAGGAGGAGGAGTGCTAGATTTGGAACCAAAGGACTTGGGTTCTGTCTCTGCTACTTTCTGAGTGAGCTTAGGCAAATTACTCAACATATTTGGCCTCAGTTCTCATCTGTAAAATGATGTTGTTAAGCTAGAGGCCTCTAAGTTCCTTCTCATATCTAACTCCTTAATTCTGTGACCTAGGATTGCATCTCATTTGAGTTCAACTGCCTTTTAATGTTCTCATTTGTCTTATTGTAGTCAGTGTGTATATTCTTTTGGTTCTGCTTTCATCACTGTGGATCAGTTCATATAAGGCTTCCCATGCTTTTCTGAATTCCATGGCACATTGGCACCATTTTGAACTATAGCACCATAATATTCTATTACATTCATATACCATAGTTTATTCATCCATCCCCCAATTGAAAAAGATCCACTTTATTTCCTTTTTTTCCCTTCTAACAGGAATGTCTTTTCAAATTGTTAAGAATAATAGGGGTTAGGGGCGGCCAGGTGGCGCAGTGAGTAAGAGTGCCGGCCCCAGCGTCGGGAGACCTGGGATCGGTTCCCGCCTCAGATGCTTGGCACCCACACAAAAATAACTAGCCATGTAACCTTGAGCAAGTTACTTAACCCCAATTGTTTTAAAAAAAAAAAAGAATAATAGGGGTTAATCTGAACAGTTCTTACCTTGGGGCCCCACATAGGCAAAGCCTTGTGAGACCCCCTGAGGAGGGAGGTAGCTGGGTCCTGGTACTGACCACTGCTACTGTTAATCTTCAACTGCCTTTGACAATTTTGATAGGAAGGCATTTGATCCTCCAGCTCTAAAGAGTCTAGGCTTACAAAAACTGCTTAACCTTCCAGTAGACAATAGTCAATTGTGTGAGAATTCTGATGCAGTGTGACCTCATAGGAGGTTTTTATGATATCACATCACTATGGAGATTTTCAAGTTGGAATCCTAACTATCACTCTTAAAAGGATCAGAAGAGCTGCCCGTTTGTTCCTGTAAACTACCTCCCAAAAATTCTTCTCTGGCTCACTGGTTCTGTGATCTCATCAGAGTAGAGATTACCCCCATTACTGCAAACCCAAACCCTTTCTCACTTTGTTTGATCCTTACCACCTCTAAGTAAATTCTTGATGGAAGATCTACTCCTGATGCCCTTCATGCCCTTAAGTCTTTTCTTTGGTTCATTTCCTATCTTAGAGATACCAATGGAATCCTTGGTTTATTCTTGTGTTCCCTTTTATTCTTGAGAGTTGTATTAAGAGTTGGCTCACCTCTTCTTACAGTTACATTCAATGAATCGTAGCATCTAGATCTGTAAAGGACATTATGGATCACCTAATCTACATCCTTTATTTTACATATAAAGTGTTAATGGGGAGACTTCTATCTACAGAAGCACTTTCTTGACATAGATATGAAGGAGGAAAAGCAGGGGTGTAAAGGGTACAAAGCCTCCTAAGTCTTTCTGTTAGTGCTCTAGCCTGGATTCATTCTAGACCCTTCTAAAGGCATGAATTTTCCTAACAATATTGCATGATTTACTGGACTTGTGTTTACCCCTGTGCCACTGAGATTCTAATCTCCCTAATTTCCCATGACCCAAAAGGATTATTGATTCATATCAGGATTTAATGTACTCTCTACAATAGGGAAAATGAAATAATGTTGGCTTTGACTCTGACTGCTCCTATCTGAGTATTCCTTTCCAATCTCCTTTGCTGGACCTTCATTCAGGAAACTAACCATAGGTGTTACCCAAAGCTCTGTGCTGGACCCTCTTTCTCTTTCCCCCCTATTCTGTCTTATTTGGTGACCTCATCATCAAAAGCTCTGATGCTTCCACTATCATCTCCTATACACGTGGATGTCCCATCCACTGAATGTAGCCAATATTCAATGCTTGTAGATCTTGAAGAGATAATGTCTAGGTATATGTGTGTGTGAGTGTGTATAATATGTATGTGTGTATGTTTATATCTATAATCTATCTATCTATCTATCTATCTATCTATCTATCTATCTATCTATCTATCTATCTATCTATCTATCCCACCTCTCTCCTGATCTCCAGGCACTTGGTAGCACAGTCGATATAGTGATATCAGGACATTTGAAGTCAAGTATGGCCTCAGATAACAGTAACTGTGTGATCCTGAGCAACTCACTTAACTTCAGCATGCCTCAGTTTCCCCAATTGTAAAATAAGGATAATAATACCACCTACCTCACAGGGTTGTTGTGAGGATAAAATGAGTTAATAATTGCAAAAATTCTTAGTAAGTGGCAGGCACATAGTAGGCATTATATATACTTGTTTCCTCCTCCCTCCCCTCCCCCAGTCCTTCATCACCTTTTCCACCTCTAGAACCGGGTGTCTCATAGACATCTCAACCTCAGTGTCCAACACAGACCTCATTATCTTTTCCCCAGATCCTTCCTTCTTCCCAACTTTCCTCCATTCTCACAGTTACCCTGGAATCATCCTACACTCCTCACTGGCACTTACCACACATATCCAATCTGTGGTCAGATCTAATTTCTCTCTTCCCATCTCTTATACCTGACACTTTTTTCTCTACTCACAGAGACATGGCTATCTTAGTACCCTTCTCACTACTCAACAGAATTATGGTAATGGACTCCTAACTGGTCTCTGCCTCCAGTCTCTCCCCACTCCAATTTATTCACCACTTAGCCTTCAAAGTGTTTATATCATATTACATCTGACTGTGCAATTTCCACCTCCAACCTCAACACCCCCTCACACAAATTCAATAAAATTCTGGGGGTTTCCTATTGCCTCCAGGTTCAAATATAGAATTTTCTGTTAGGCATTTGAAAGCCCTTTACAACCTATCTTTCTAGTCTTTTTATGAATATTACTCCTCAACACAGACCATATGGCTTATACTGGCTTACTTTCTGTTCCTCACACATGAAGCTCTATCTCTTGACTCCATGGATTTTCATTAGCTCTCTCTCATGCCTGGAAATCTTTTCCTTCTCAATTTTAACTCTTCCCTGGCTTCTATACTCTCTGTCGCTCTGTCTCTGTCTGTCTGTCTGTCTGTCTGTCTGTCTCTCTCTCTCTCTCTCACACACACACACACACACACACACACACACACACACACACACACACCCCACACACACCCTTCCCTCTGATATTACCCTCCATTTTATACTGGATATATCTTGCATGTACATAGATTTTGCATTTTGTCTCCCTCATTAGAATATGAACTTCTTAAGGGTTGGGACCTTGTTTTTTCCTTTTTTGTATGAATAGTGCTTAGGACACTGCTTGGTACATATTAAGTGCAGAAGAAATTTTTATTGACAGGTTGACAAAAAAACCCTCTCATTTTGCTTCGAATAAGGTCTAATATCTCAACCTCTTTATATAAAAGTCACCTTTCCTTATCTAAATGCCTTTTTAGGGGAAGTTCTCTCTAGCATTCTAATTCTGGGGGTCATGTAAGAGAATGGAGGGGATCATCCCTCTGGTAAAGAAAATCAAAACTTTTGACTTACATTTAAAGACCTTGCATATTTTGACGCCAACCTACCTTTCCAGTTTTAGCTCCCACTACTCACCTGCCCCTGAGCTAAAAAACCTCAGGCTTCCCTGTCTTCTTTCCTATGTGTGCATTAAGTGGAAAGACTTTCAATTCTGGCTCTGCCACTTCCTAGCTAGGGGGCTCATGTGCCCCCCATTCTATAAAATGAGGGGATAAAACTGGAGAATGTCTAAGGATGCTTCAAGTTCTGACATTTTCTGAGTGTTTTTTGGTGAACGAATCTATAAATACAAACTGTTTTCCCAATCTACATCAGGAGAGAGGAAATGAAAGGGTTGGACTGTAGGGGGCAGCCCAGCCCAGTGGAAGCAGTGTTGGGGACTGCAGCTGCCTCTTAGTTACCTAGTGACCCTAGGGAACTCACTCAGTTCATCTGGTTCTCTCTTCCCTTCCGGCTTGTTTTGCTTTTTTCAATGAAGAGTATTGTACTCGGGGCTTGTCCCTTCCTGCTTTCAGTCCTGTGACTTTACCAGAGGATTCAGAGTTACCAGACTTGATGGAAGAAATGATACAAAACGCACTTTCTTCCTTTCCTTGGTGACATGGGTGTCTGAGGGTTTGGATCCTGGCTCTGGTGGTTTTCCTTTGTCACAGGGGAAGGCTAACTGGGGGGATGGTGGGGGGGGGGTGTAGGATGTATCCAGAAATGACTGTGATAGAAAAATGATTCTCCTCCACTCCAAAAAAACTAAAACTAAAACAAAAACAAAGAAACAGACTGCAGGTGTCTCAAGTCACCAGGGACTTCTTTCCCAGTGTTTTAAGGATCCAACTTAATTGATTTGTTGATCATTCTTAGACTGCTTTCTTGGAGTTGATTGCTCCTTGGCCACAAGAATCTCCACCACACTGATTTCCTTTAGGAAAAAAAGACTTGGAGGGCAGCTAGGTGACTCAGTGCATAAAGCATCAGCACTGTAGTCAGGACTGTTCAAATCCAGCCTCAAGATACTTACTAGCTGTGTGATCCTGGGCAAGTCACTTAGCCCCACTGCCTCAAAAAAAAAAAACAGAACAGAAAAAGACCTTGGCTGTGAATTAAACTATGCACCTGGATGTTCCACCCACTGAATGTAGCCAACATTTGATGCTGCACAAAGAAAAGGACCCTGCACTTGAAGCTGGAAGGTTCATGTTTGAATCTTGCCTCTGCTTCTCAACCTTCTGTATGACTTGAGGTAGGTCATGGCCCCTCAATAGGCCTCCACTTTCTTATTTGTAAAATGGGGTTAAATGATTAACAAGTTCAATTCTGTTTCTAAAACCTGTGATACTCTGGTGCCAGACCCCACCCTGGCCCCTAACATAAGAAAATCAAGAACCTGATTAATGTGATTGGGTTGGTGGAGCAGGTGGAGCTAAATCATCCAAGGAAGAAGCAATTCCTGTTATCTCTGGAACAGAAAAGAGTCTCCAGGGGGCCCTAACATTGCTTTGGGTAGAATTTGAACATGGTGCATCGATGCTGTCCTGCCTGGAGTTCTCTTGTGGAGCACCCTCCCAATTCTGGTCTCAAATGTTTTGTTCAACATTTTCATCAGTTGCTTGGATAGAAGCATAGATAGCACACTTATCAAATTCTGAAATGACACAAGCCTGGGAGGGATAGCAGATACAATACATGATAGGACTAGGATTCAGAATGAGCAAATGAGTGAAAAGGCATTTATTCACCTGTAGCTATGTACTAAGCACTATGCAAATCACAAACCGAAAAAGTAAGCTAGGCTCTGTTCTTAATGAACTCACTCTCCAATGGTGAGAGACAGCACATAAAGGAATGTTCAATAGTGAGGCAGCTGGAATGCCCCCAAAATCCTAAGGGTGCAGACGTGGCTTGGATGACAAGGCCATAGAGTTGTTGGGTTATATAAGGAGGTAAGATGACATTGCTGGGGACCACAGCTTGTAGATTAAGGTCAGGTGGTCAGGCCTGGGGTGGGGGGTGGGGAAAGAGATGGTCTTTCATTTCATCGGAGGGAAAAGAGTTGTTATACTCCCATTTCATCCAAGCCATGTGAGTAGTCTAGCAGACAGGTGGAAGTAGGACTGGGGGATGGCAAGATGAAAGCGTGCGTCCCCAGTAGGGGTTCTGGGACAGCCAAGGATTCAGGAGATGGGGACAAGTAGGGGAGGCAAGAGGCCAGAAAAATGAAATATAACAAGGACAAATGCAATATATAATATTAAAGTTTTTAAAAATAAGCAGTTACAAGTACAAGATGGGCGGAGGGGAAGAGAATGTCGAGAAAACAGTTGGTGGGAAAAAGCTCTGGGGTTTTTTATGAATTGTGAGCTCAAGATGTCAACTGTGTTATGCAATGGCCAAAAAATGCTAATTTTTAGTATTTCTCTTTAGTATTTCAAAGTATCTGTGATCTGAACAATGGTTATCCCTGTAGTGGGGCAGAATACAATGCACCCATGCAAAACCATTGGGCTGGATACTGCATTAATAGAAACACAGCTGAAAGCCCTGGTCAGACCCCACGTGCAGGTCTGTATTTGGCAACAGCCACTACATTTCAGAAAGGACACTGAGAAGAAGCTGAAGTGTGTTCAAAGACAGGGGACCACAATGGTGAGGGTTCTATGAGCATCACCGGAAAGATGTTCAGCCTAGAAAAGGGAAGACTGAACATAAAAACTGACGTCACCTACTTGAAGGGCTATTGTGTAGGAGGGCCACTGGCTCCTGGGAGCAAAGAATAGAAGTTACAGGAAAAACAGGTTTTGACTGAATAGGAAGAATTTTCTATTATACTCACCCAACAATCCCACCTGGTCCTTGAAATCTTCCTTTATCAACATAGTCACTCCTAGGGCAGTCTGTATTGTTCTTTCAGTATCAGTTAATGCCTTTTATTACAATTATTTATCCATGAATCAACAAGCATTTATTAAACACTTATTATTATACAGGTATTAATGCAAAGAAAAAGGCAAAACAGTCCCTACCCTCAAGGAGATGCCTATACATACTGAAATAAATGAGACATTCAGAGCATTCAGAAAGTAATCTTGGGTAGGAAGACCATAGCAACTGGGGAGACCAGGAAAGGCCTCCTACTGAAGGTGACAATTGAGCTACTTCTTGAAAGAAATGGGAGCTGCCAAGAGGCAGAGGTGTGGAGGGAGAGCATCCCAATCATGAGGAGTAACCAGCACAAAGACTTGGAGACCAGAAGATGGGGCATCGTGTGTGAGAAACAAGGAGACCAGTAGAGTTCAACCACAGACGATTCAGAGAGGAGCAATGTATAAGAAGCCTGGAGAGGTAGAAAGGAAGTGGGTTCTTCAAGAATTTAAATATCAAACAGACAAGTTTATTAATTTGATCCTAGCAGTAATAGGAAGCCACTGGAGTTTACTGATTACAAGCATACTGTGGAGATATTGCAGGTTTAGTTCCAGACCTCTCCAATAAAGCAGATATTGCAATAAAGCAAGTCACATGAATTTTTTTTGTTTCCCAGTGCATATAAAAGTTATGTTTATATTACACTGTAGTCTTTACAGTGTGTAATAGCATTATGTCTAAAAAAAAAATTGACATGCCTTGATTAAAAATACTTTATTGGTAAAAATGCTAACCATCACCTGAGCTTTCATCGAATGGTAATCTTTTTTTTATTTTTATTTTTTGCTTTTTGGAGGGGTGAAAGCAGGGCAATTGGGGTTAAGTGACTTGTCCAAGGTCACACGGCTAGTACGTGTGTCAAGTGTCTGGTCAAATTTGAACTCAGGTCCTTCTGACTGCTCTATTCACTGTGCCACCTAGCCACCTCAAAAGGTAATCTTTTTGCTGGTGGAGGGTCTTGCCTCAATGTTGATGGCTGCTGACTGATCAGGGTGGTAGTAATTGAAGGTTGAGGTGGCTATGGCAATTTCTTAAAAGAAGAAAAAATAATGAAGTTTGCTTCATCCATTGGCTCCTTCTTTCTCTTAAACACTTAGAGGCTATTGTGGGGTTACTAAGTGAACTAATTTCAATATTGTTGTGTCTCAGAGAATGGGGGCCTGAGGACAAGGAGAGAGATGGGGAAAGGCCCAGTTGGGGAGGCAGTCAGAATGCACACACATTTATTGATTAAGTTTGCCTTCTCACAAGGATGTGGCTTGTGGTGTTCCAAAAATAATTGCAATAGCAACATCAAAGGTCACTGGTCATATGTCACCACAACAATAATCACAATAATAATGACAAAGTTTGACATATTGTGAGAATCACCAGAACGTGACACAGAGACATGATGTGAGCACATGCTATTGGAAAAATGGCACCAACGGACTTGCTTGATGCAGGCTTCTATAAGCCTTCAATTTGTAAAAAAACGCAATAAAGTGCAGTAAAACAACAAGGTCTGCCTGTAGCAAGGAGGGTGATAGGATGAGATCTATGTTGGAGGCATCTGTGTGGACTGGAGCAGGAAGACCAAGTCTAATAGTCCAGGTAAAAGGTGATGAACTAAGGTGAAAATAAGGAGTTGAGTGTGTACATGCCTCACCTGCCCCACTAAGCTGACTCTGAGGGCCTGGAGGCCAGAGACTACGTACGGTAATAGTGATCTTGGTTTTATATTGCAAAGTGCCTAGAACAGTAACTGACTTATTAAGTTTCCTTTCTTTTGTTTTTCTTCCAGGCAATCAGAGTCAAGTGACTTGCCCAGGATCACACAGCTAGTAAGTATCTGAGACTGGATTTGAACTCGAGTACTCCTGACTCCAGAGCTGGTGCTCTATTCACTGCACCACTTAGCTGCCCCACTTTTTAAGCTTCAATAAAGGCATAAAGGAGCCGATTCATGTTAAGTATATCTGGGCAATCTTTTTAGAATCCATCCCCTCTTCTCCATCCACATTGCCACCATTCCAAGTTTGGATTTATGTTGCCTCTTGGGAACTGGACTACCATAATGTCTTCCCAACTGATCTGGCTTCTAATTTCTCTACCCCTTTCCTCAATCTGTCACATTGCTGCCAAACTAACCCTTCCTTGGGCAAAATCTGACCTGTGCCACTCCTAAGCTTAAAACCTTCATTGGCTCCTCAGAATGAAATAAAATATAAAAAGCCCTAATTCTGACATTCAAGACCTCCATCAACCTTTTTGTTTTACATTACTCCCATTTTTATGAATCATAATTTCATTAGACTAGGCCATTCATTGTTCACCATTCCTAATCTTGTCCTTTCCAGCAAAAAAGCAAAACAAAACAAGAAACAGCAACAACAAATTAAATAACAACACAAACTTCAAAAGTCCTTGGAGATGTTCCACCCCCAGATCCCCAAGGCAGGAGAATTGTACTAGTGACCATTCTTTTCCCTGTTGATCATTTTAAATTGATTCCTTATGCCTAAATCTTAAGTACCTTCAAATTCCCCAGGGTCTCTTTAAAATCAGATGCTTCACATTGCAAGAGCTAGGAGAGATCCTGACTTCACTGCCTGTTTGTTCATCTTTGGGGAAAAAATACTGGAGCCTTCACATTACGATAGGAACTGCTTCACTATGCACAGTGAAAAGCGATAAAACCAGCCACTTGTACTGCACACACTGAAAGAAGACCAAATAGAAATGAGTTTCAGCTCACTGGACCTTTTGTTCCAGACCTCTCTCTGAGGGTTCCAGAAAAAAAGTGGGAGGGAGAGAGTGTGTGTGTGAGGGAAGAAGACAGAGACAGAGAGACAGAGACAGAGAGAGGCAGAGACAGAGAGAGAGAGAGAGAGAGAGAGAGAGAGAGAGAGAGAGAGAGAGAGAGAGAAGGAAAGAGGAAGAGAGAGAGAACAACTTTAACTGTATCTTCATTAATGAGACCTTTTAAATGGCTTTCTTTTGCCTTTCTATTTACTGACATTTTGCTTTTCTCCAGACAAATTAACCTTTTCCTAATGTGGCCCCTGATTCTGCCACCTACAGCAGATGAATTTAGATCATACAATTTTGTATGATGCCTTGAGTTTTTTTTTAGTCTAGATTTTTCCTTCTTTAAAAAAAATGTTTAAATTAATTCTTTTTCCTTGAGAAAATTCTTCCTTCTCTCCTCCCACCCCAAAAATGTTCATTGATCAAAGTGAATGATACTCAGTTGATCACAATAATTAAATGAAATTTGTTTACATTTCCTTCCACATTTAGCCAAAGAGTGAGATTCGAAACTAGGACATATGGGGAACAAAGAACCTATATGAATTAGTGTTTTCTTCAGCCTGGAGCTATTGGAAGCTAAAAGTTAAAGAGATTTTTGAAGAACAATAGCCCCCAATAGGGTCACATTTCTGTAGTACCTTAAAGATTTACAAAGCAATTTTCTCACAATAACTCTGTAAGAGAAATAATGCATATTATAATTAGTATTAATAGCATTATTATGCACATTTTATAGATGACAAAACCAAGCTTGAAACAACTTCAGAGATTGTCTAATCATTTTACAGATAAGGAGACTGAGGCCCAAAAAATGGAAGCAGCTGATTCACAGTCCAGTAGGTATTTAGGCAGCAGAATAGTGATTCAAACCCAGCTTCTCTGCTGCCAGCCAGCAAGCTTTCCACTGAATGGCACATGCCAGACTCTAGTCTCATTCGTGATGGATTTTTATTTTTATTATTATATTTATTCATTTTAAACTAAAATACAAAATGAGGAAAGAAAAAAAAAACATCGCCACATACATAGCAGAATATGAGAGAATTAATATAAAACAATACATTTCTGTTTCAAGAAACCTATATAGTAAATAGTACACATTGTTTTCAAAGCCGCCCAGCTTTTCTCTGCTTCCTTGTTTTTATTTTGTTCTCTGCTGTGTACTTTTTACTTTATTTGTCCTCTCCTCCCAAGAAGGTTACAATTAAACACACACATATGTGTATGAGTGTATATGTATATGTTTATAGATATAAATATAAACATATCTCTAAACATACACATATACACTCATACACATATATGTAATACCACACTATGTATATTTGCATTTGTCCTTCTCTTTCTCTAAAGGTGGATAGCATCTTCCTTTATCTGTTCAGGTCTTTCCTTGTTTTTCTAAATCAACCAGCTCATCATTTTCTACACCACAGCAATATTCCAACATAATCATATGCAATCTGAGAGATTATCTATGAAAATGTTCCCCTATTTTCTACATTGACTTTATTTATACCAGAAATTTTTAATTTAGAATAATCAAAATTATTCATTTTACACTTCAACGATGCTCTTGCTTTATAGTTTTAGGTCTGATATTTTTTAATCCCCTTCCTTTATATCTTTTTTCCCTGATTTCTTTAAAATTCCTGACCTTTTGTCCTTCCAAAGGAATTTCGCTATTTTTTTTCTCAGTAAGTTTGCTTTTAGTAATTTAATTGGGTTGGCATTGAATAAATAGATTAGTTAATAGATAAAATTGTCATTTAAAAATAATGGCCTTACCTACCCATGAACAATAAATATTACTTCAATTATTTAGATCTGACCTTATTTGTATAAAAAGTGTTTTATGTTTATGCTCATATAGTTCCTGTGTCTGTTTTGGCAGGCATACACTCAGGTATTTTATTTACTGTCTTATGATAGATGTTTAAACTTGTCAGTGTCCTCTCCTGCCTTTTATGTCTTGTCTTTTTTGGTAACTTTCATAGGCTTATGGATTTAGATCTAGAAGGATTTCAGAACTCATCTAGTTCAACCCCCACAGTTTATAGATGAGGAAAGTAAAGCCCTTACCCAAGGTGACCCACCGAGTGTCAAGGCCAAGATCCAAACTCAGATCTTCTGACTCCAGAGCACTCAGTGTTCTTTTTCACCACATCTTGTTGTCTTTTCTTATCTTCTTTCAAGGCTCACTTGCAGTTGCCAGCTACTCCAAGAAATCACTCCCATACTCCCTCCTTAAATTATCTCACATTTGCTCCTCTGTATTCTTTCTGTATTCTCAAAGGAGAATATAAATTCCTTAAAAACAGGGACTGCATTTGTCTTTGAGTTCCCATTGCTCTGCACAATGTCTTGCAGATAGCAGGCACTAAGAGATATTATTGTTGAATTGGCATGAGCAAAAGAGAGATGAGAATCTTAAAGCTGGAAGGCTTTTTGGAAGTGACCTAATCTAGCCCTCTCTGTCCCTTAATACATGCCAGAAAGATGAAGCCATTGCCCAGGGTCACACACTGGAGTTAGTCAGTGGCAAAGGCACGGCTAGAATCCAGGCCTCCACACTCCTACTGAAATAGCTGTCCTATCGAATCTCTTGGTTTTCCCTCCTTAAAAAGAAACAAAATAAAACAAAACCTACCAAAAGCAGTATCCTGGATTACCACCCACAAAAGAGTTCCAGTTAAACAATTTCAAAAAAGTCTGATGCCAAAGATAGGAAAAGCAGTGAGATGCTTCTCCTGGAGTTAAAGTTTAGCTGTTTATAAATGAAAAAAAAAAATTTCTTGGATGAGAAAGCCCAATTGTTTATGACAATTCTATTTTCTCCTTCTGAAACCTGAAGGACTTGTAGAAAAATTTGCTTATTTTACCCATAAAAATCAGAACAAACAGGTCAATATGACAAAATTTTGGAATCTCAGGCTAAGTAGACAACTTCTCTATTACCCTACAGGACTGAATTCAGATTGATTGGATATGATGATAACAAAGGAAGAGTCCAGAATGACTATGGGTTTTGAACCTGGATGACTGAAGGGCCCTCAGTAGAAAAAAGGGAGGTTAGAAAAAGATTGGGGGAGGGGATGAGGTTTTTTTTGGTCATGTTGATTTTGGGACACCCATTAGGCATCCAAGCAATGGCAGCCACACAGGACTGAAGGCTTGTCACAGAGGTTTGGGAAGCATGTGTAGATTTGTTACACCTCATAAATGGTAGCCGGATCTGTTTCAGTCTGAAGAACCTCCGTGTCTCTGAAGCAGTCCATTCCACATTGGAGGCAGGGTTCAACTATTAGGAAATTCCTTGTTTTGTAATAAAAAGAATACAGTAGACTGCAAGCTTTGGCAGGTCCTTCCTGGAAACCTGGAACTGTCAACTGATGATCTATCAACAAGCATTTCTTAAGCATCTTCTTTGTGCTGAACCCTTTGCTAAACCCAGGAGTTAGAGACAAAAGTAAAGAGCCTGCCTTCAAGGAGCTTACAATCTACCAGAGAAGAAAACTTGTCTTTATGTATGTGCAGAATAATATCTTAGACAAAGAATCCACAAAATGAACACAAGGAAGCACGGAAGGAAGGCAGCACCAGCTGTGGGGACGTCTGAAGGAAGCCAGGGATTCCCAGAGGTGCAGGGGAGAGTACATTTCAAGGATGAGGAAAAGATGGAGACAGGAGATGGGGGGTGGATTGTAGAGTGGGCTAAGTGTAAGACTGGAATAAACAAAAACAAAGGTAATTTGGGGTTGGGTTGTATAGAACTTCAGATGCCAGAGTTGATATTTGATCCTAGAGCTATATAAGAAGTCCCTTGGGATTACAGAGGTGAAGGGGGTAGGGAGAATCGATAACTACTTTGGGAAAATCTCTTTGGTTGTTTTTTGGCAGATGGATTAGAAAAGGGTAGGGAACTGAGTCAGGGAGATCATATAAAAGGCCATTATTAGGCAGCTAGGTGGTGCAGCATTTAGGGTTAAGAGCACTGGCCTGGGGAGTCAGAAGGACCTGAGTTCTAATTTGACCTTAGACACATACTGGTTCTATGACCCTGGGCAAGTCACTTTACCCCAGTTGCCTCAAAAAAAAAAAGGCAATTATTGTACTTGTCTAGTCAGTAACATTACTCCCTGAAGACAGGGACTTGTTTCCCAGTAAAGCAAACATCCCCAGTCTTCCCCACTGTGGGGCCTTGTTGATCAGCAAATGCTGGTGTTGGGAATAATTTCTCACTGAAAAGGCAAACCTAAATACATTTTCACAGCATCTTGGAAGGTCAGGGCCTCAAGAGATTATGCAGAATGTCATCAGAGGGTAAAACCAGATTCTTTCTTCTGATTGGGCAGATTTCGTGGTCCTGAATAAGCCACTTAACCTTATTGTCCCAGCACTAAAGCCACAAATAGCAAGGCAGATGCTGGCAGCACTGGCAGAGGGAGTTTACACACTGAGAGCTCCCTATACCAATCTAGCCCTTGGCCCCCCCAAAAGAACAAATCCCATTGTTCTACTCAGGAAAAATCAGTTTAAATTAGTTCAGAAGCTCTAAGATCACAGCTCACAAATGTTACAGCCAGGACTCAAACCCAGGTGTTCTGAACCCAGATACCTCAGAAGACTTTCCTCCAGTTACTGTGCTTTTGACTAGGATTTTATTTTACTGACACCGTTATCTCAAGTTAATATATTTAAAATTTTAGGGGCAGAGTCTGAGGCCAATGTGGTAACCACGACAAAGCCCAAGCCTGCTTCTAACTATTTATCACAGGACAGCGTGTGATTCAAGGAAATCAAGCTTTTCTTGTTCCCTTCCTGTCCCCGGGAGTCCCCACTGACAAAACCCATGGCCCTGCATTAGAGGCTTGTAAACGTTTGGATCCAGGAAGGGCCGGTGGTGTTTCTAGACCAGAGCAAACAGGATCATAGGGGGCTCCTGACAAAACTTCCCACCGCTCTTTAGTCTATCCAGTCCCTCTCTCTCTAGTCTAAATAAAACTAGAAGGGCCATTTTAAAAAACCGGGATTCAAAGTGGGAAAAAACTAAACAAAGAAACTTGGCCTCTTTCTTTTCATTAGTTTAGAGATCAAGCAGAAGGCTTTAATGAGCTGCTGACTTATGCAAAGCCTCTTACTAAAATCAATACTTAACATAACTACATCAATGGGTTTAAAAGGTTATCAATGCTAGCGATTCCCCTTCCTTAAGAACTCTGCCCCCCAATATATCGTGTTTCCCCGATAATAAGACACTGTCTTATTAATTTTTTGGACAGAAAAACACCAGAGGGCTTATTTTCAGGGGAGGGCTTATTTTAATGCACATTGACAGCAATTTTAATAAACAGGTAAATGTGAACAAAAAAATGTACCTTTATTCAATAAGCAAATCACTGGGGAAGAACAGGATGACTCACTGCTACAGCTCTGATTGGATGCAGCTCGGAGCGCAGCATGCGTTTCACCGGGCTCACTACAGTAGCAATCTCAATAGGGCTTATTTTCGGGGAGGGCTTATTTTAGAGGAATCTTACACAGTAAGGGGAGGGCTTATTTTCGGGATAGGTCTTATTATCGGGGAAACACGGTAACTGTCAGGCCACTGATGGGATAAAGACTTGGTACCCATGGGGGGGGGAAGCTAGTGCACTGGGGTTGGGCTCAGGAGGCCCTGAGTTCAAATCCAGCCTCAGACACTTTCTAGCTGTGTGACCCTGGGAAAGTCACTTGACTCTGCAAAATGAGGTGGAGAAGGGGATGGCAAATGGGGCCTGCATCTTTGCTAGGGGCAGCCCAAGTGGGGAGACGACGCAACTGAAATGACACAATAAGAAAACGCACTCGGGTCATCAAGAACAAGGGCCAGCAAACCCCGTTTATTAAATAAATGAAAAAAGTCCTGCTGCTCTGGGGGGGGGGGCGCCTCGTACATCACCGTCTGGCCGCTTCTGCTTCGGCCCGGCCCCTTCCAGGATCGGTCCGCCCCTACGCGTCCAGGTCGAAGTCGTCCCGCTCGTTACCGTAGTTGAGCACGTGCCGCTTGATCCTGGACGAGTCCACCCAGGTGATGAGGTCTTCCATGGCGCGTGTGACCAGGCAGGCGGGGTCGGTGACGACGTGCGGACCCACGCGAACGTGGCCCTGCTCCACGAAGGCCACAGCGGCACGCAAGTGCTGCGCCATGCGCAGCCTGACCAGCACGACTGGTAGGCGGCGGCGACAGAAGCTCGAGGCCGTAACGGTGTCGCAGAGCAGCAGCGACGACTGCGTGGGCACGAGCCCCATGGAGTAGAGCTTGCCCAGCAGCGCGGCCGAGGCGCGCACGCGGAACGGGTCGCGCTCGGGCAGGTCGCG
Organism: Petaurus breviceps papuanus; assembly: GCF_028583685.1. Taxonomy (NCBI): domain Eukaryota; kingdom Metazoa; phylum Chordata; class Mammalia; order Diprotodontia; family Petauridae; genus Petaurus; species Petaurus breviceps. The sequence continues at coordinate 3,035,216 of NW_027187353.1, read as the reverse complement.
CAGGCGGCGCGCCAGGTCGCGTACGGCGCGGCTCAGCCGGTTGTAGCGAGCGTAGTCCTCGCGCCGCTGCACGCGGTAGCGCCGCAGTACGCGCAGCTCGTGCAGGTTGTGGTCCAAGGCCTCCCAGTTCAGGAAGTCCACCCTCTTCAGGAGCTTCTGCTCGTGGAACTTAAGCTTGCGCACCATGATGGCGGCTGCGGCCGGTGTTGCTGCGGCGGCGGCGGCGGCGGCGGCGGCGGCGGCGGCGGCGGCGGCGGCGGCGGTGGAGCGAGAGCAGGAGAGACTAAACTAGATGCTGAGCTGCTCTACGCCTGCTACCCGCACAAGCCAAAGTACTTCCGAGTCAGGCCAGAAGGCGGACCCGCAGCCGCCTTCCTCCCAGCCATTGGCCTACGGGCGGCGCGGGCCACGCCCCCGGCTCTTATTGGCCCAGAGAAAGCCATTCTCGTCAGTCCTCGGGCTTCCACCTAAACAGCCTGCTTCCTGGTCCCTTGACGCGCCTGCGCCTTGGGCTCCTTCAGAGACGTGTAAGACGCTCTTCTCGGCTTCGGTTCCTTGGCTACCGGCCTTGGCCTTAGTTCTCTCTGTCTCTTTTTAGCTTTAAGCACCCGAGTCCGAAGAGCACCGATTAAACGCCTACTGTGTGCAGGCGCCGTGCCGAGCCCTGGGGGCACAAAGAGGCAAAGACACACCCCGTTTAATGTATATTTTTAATATTCATGTTTAATGTGCATATGTGTGTGTCTATCCGTGGCAGCCAGGTGGCGCAGCGGGTAGAGCGGAGAGTTTGGAGGACTCGAGTTCAAATCCACTTAGGAGCTGTGGGACCCTGGGCAAGTCACTTCACCCAGATGGCCTCAATTTCCTTTTCTGTAAAATGAGCTGGAAACCACAGACCACTCCAGTATCTTTGCCAAGAAAACCCTAGCTAGGGTCTGGAAGAGTCTGAAGCAACTGACCAGCAACACACACACACACACACACACACACACACACACACACCCCCTAACTTTAATGTTTGCAGAGACAATTTAGGGGTGTGTGTGCATGTCCCTTTATATCTATACATCATCATGTATTTATTTTGCTTTTATCCTGTGCGTACTAGCTTGTCTTCCCTGGCAGAGTGTAAGCCCCTTGAGGGCAGGCTCCCTTTGATTTTGTTTTATATCTCTACTGTCCAGTACAGCGGCTAGTGCTCCATAAATGCATCTTGATGGATTGTTTTGTGTGCGTGTATCCGGCACTTTGATGTTTGCAAAGCACCTGACTCACGTTACTCATTTGAATCTCACAATAGTGCTCTGGGGTAGGGATTAATAGGAAACACTGTGCTCTTGGTTTCGTGGCTGGTGAATGTCGGGGGCTGAGGAGTAAAGCCCGGCTTCCTTCCTTCTTCTAGCCCTCTAGTCATGACGTCACACTGCCTGTCCAGGGGTGTGCTGGGATCAGAAGAGGGGCAGGCTAGGCTGGTCATGTAGGGAAATAGAGAATAGATGGACAGCCCTGGTATTGCGCTGCTACCTATGAGCCCACTTGTCAGACTTCTGGTCTGAAGATCCAGATCTTAAAAAATATTGAGGACCTTCCCCCCAAAACATTTGCTTATGTGGGCTATAACTATTGACATTTACTGTGTTAGAAATGAAAAATTCTTAGTTTTATTATGAAAATAATTTTGATCTTGAGGACCCCTTGAAACGGTCTCAGGGACCCTCGAGGAGCCACAGAGGACACTGAAAAGCACTGACCTAGAGGAAAGCCACTGGGGCAGCTACCGATCAGCGAGTGAATCACTTCCAACTAGTCAAACTAACCTCGTTACTGCTGTTCAGTGTCTGACTCTTGGGGACCCTGTGGACCGTAGCAAGCTGATTCTTGGCAAAGATATTGGAACGGTTTGCCATTTCCTTCTTCAGTGGATTAAGGCAAACAGGGGTTAGGCCCAGGGTCACACAGCTAGTAAATTGTCTAACGTTAGATTTGAAATCACGTCTCTCTGACTCCAAAGGCAATCCTCTGTTCACGGAACCTCCTGGCTGCCTCCATCCTCCTTATTACTAAACTATAAATTTCATGTCTTATCTCTATTCTCCTTCCCCCCCCCCTTTTAGATGAAGAAACTGAGATACAGAGAATTTATGGATGAGTAGCAATCTGCCCCATTGGAAGGAGTACCCACACTGATGAGATCACAAATCCAATAAGGTATAGGATATTTCTAACACTTATCATGCTGCCTGGCTCACACACACACTTCCCTCTTGTCTCACACTCTGCCTCCCTCTTTGCTTCTCCTCCCTGAGCACATTCCTCAGTGTCTCTCCCTCCACCCAATGACGCAATCCATAAAAACAAAAAAGAGAAAAATGACCAAAAGTTAGCAGAGTAGGGAAAGTTCTATTTAAGTCAACAAATGTTGATTGAACACTAGGCGTTGGTGGCTAGTTCAGGGTGGGGTGGGAGAGGAGGGCAAAGATAACCTAAGCTCAGTTAAGACATTATGAAGTGTAGGATCTAGTAATAATAAAGTTAGTGCAATTAATTAGAAAGGATTCACTTTCTGATCAGCAACTTAGTAATTAGGGAGTCAGAGGCAGCACCCAATGTGATGAAGGGACATGGATCCAGGAGGGACCCAGATTCAACCAGTCAGTTGGGTGACCCTGGAGAAATCTGAGTCTCAACTTTCTTATCAACACAATAGGTATCAATAATACTTCTAGTAAGTAAATATTTATGGGGTTGTTGTAAGAACCAAAAGAGTTAGTTTATCTAATCTTTAAAGAGCTACATGTAAAGATCCAGTATCATTATTAAGGTACATGTTCTGCACAGATGGGTATAAGGATAACCCAAAATAATACACGATAAGAATATAAAACAATTTTGTGACATCTGGTGAGGGGGAAGGTCATTAATGGTCATCATGGGAGGCTTCCTGTAGGAGGTGGGATGAGTTGGGCTTTAAAGGATGAGTAGAAATGCACTGGAGATGTGGGAGCCGGGGGAGGGGAGGATGTACATATTCCAGGTATTGGGGATTGCTCGAGTTGAGCAGAGAGGAGCGTGACTGCCTGTCGCTGGAGCTTCACCTGAGGGGCAGAAAAGGACTCGTGTCTGTGGTCTCCGTTTTTGGTCGAGGCACGTCAGAAACCCTTGCGCCTGCTGAATGCTAGGACCCAGGGCAAGGCAGGCTTTGGCTTTTAGTGGGGGAGCGTTCCTGTGGAGCCCCCAAGGAGCAGGGATTCGGGTACCTGTGGGGGAAGGGGAGCAAGAGGAGCAAGTACTGAAGACAAACGTTCCCTCCTCCACCATTGCCCGCCTTCCCCGTGTGCCTGATCGTAATGGGAACATATCTCTGTAGGAGATTCGTAGAATCCTCAGGAATATATATATGCATAATAATGGCAGCTGGCATTTATAAAGCAGTCCAAGATTTGCAGAGCACTGTGTAAATATTGTCTCACTTTATCTTCACAGCAACCTTGAGAGGTAGGTGCTGTCAATATCCCCATTTTATAGATAGAGAAATTGAGGCACAGAGAGTTTCATTGACTTGGCCAGGGGCACACAGCTGGTGAATCACAGGGATTTGAATTCAGGTCTTCCTGACTGACTCCAGGTCCAGTGCTCTAACCACTGTGCAGACCTATCAGAACTACCAGAACTCACAAAATAGTTTGCCACCTTTTTGTATTCTTATCATGTGTTATTTTGGGCTATCCTTATACCCATCTGTGCAGAATATGTACCTTAATAATGATACTGGATCTTTACAGGTAGCTCTTTAAAGATAAGGTCAGAACTGGAAGAGACCTCGAAGACAGTTCAGACTGAGGTTTGAAATGGAGAGATGATTCTGCCTCCATAACACCTTTTCCATTCACTCCCTTCTCTCCGCTTACGTAAGCCACCACCCTGGTTTAGCACATTTTTTAGTCGGCTTTTCAATTATATCTGACTCTTTGTGACCCTATTTGGGGTGTTCTTGGCAAAGACACTGGAGGGGTTTGCCATTTCTTTCTCTAGCTCATTTTTCAGATGAAGAAACTGAGGCAAATAGGGTGAAGTGACTTGTCCAGGGTCACATAGCTAGAACGTGTCTGAGGCTGGATTTGAACTTAGGAAGAAGAATCTTCTTGATTCCAGGGCTGGCACTCTATCCACTGTGCCACCTAGCTGCCCCTCAGTACATAGTAAGCCTTAATAAATGCTTATTGAACAACAGTCTCTCATTGGACCTCCAGGTTCCAATCTCTCCCCTCTCTAATCCATCCTCCACACAGCTGCTAATTTTTCTTTCTAAATCTTTCTAAAGCACAAATTGGGCCATGTCACTCCCCTGCTCAAAAACCTTCACTGGCTCCCTATTGCCTCAAGGATAAAATACAAACTCCCCAGCGTGGCATTTAAAGCCCTTCACAATCTGTCTTCAGCCTACCTTCCTTGATGTGTTGTACACTACTCCCCTTTGCACACTCTACATTCTAACTAAACTGACTTACTTGCTGTTACTTGAATTCAGTATTTCATCTCCTACCTCCATGTCTTTGCAATAGGCTGTCTCCCCTGCCTGGAATGTACTCTCTTAGCACCTCTGAAAGAATGAATGAAATAGCATTTATTAAATGCTTACAATGTGCCAGGCATTAATTATGCCAAGCTCTGGAGATACAAAGTAAAATAGTCTCTGCCCTCAAAGATGTCAGATTCTAATGGGTGGGAAGACAATACATATATGGGAATGATAATCAGGGAAAGAAGTGCCTTGGGAGCCACCAAGGAAGCTGAGCTGATACATAGGGCAGTCCTTTCTAGGAATAATGACAGCATGGGAAGAAGTGAAAAGGGGGTGGGAGTGGTAAGGTGGCAGAAGGCTGGTTGATGGCCCCAAGCTTGGAGTACCTACAGAATGTGATATTAAACATGTCCTGGGACCAGCTGGTTACAGTGGGCTAGACAAGTGAGTGGGAGCTCACTCACCAGTCAGGACGGTGGCTGGCTTTCCGAGCCAAGTGGATTAAGTACCTAGAGACGTTGGGTCGTTTTAGTAGATCCTGTCTAGATGCACTGTGGAGAGGTGGCAAGGCATTGGGTGGATGGTGAGATGGCTTTGTTGGACAGTGGGATGGGACAGAAATCATGGTCTGGGCTGCAGGCCTGGGATTATGTGAAGTGGGCTATCTCAAAAAAAAAAAATGGTATATCTCTGAGAATCCCACTGCTGGACATAAGCCTTTTTGTCAAAGATAGAAAGACAGTTCCCATCTATACCAAGCATTCAATATATTGCTTTTTGTTGTGATAGCAGAAATCTACAAAAAGGTGGAAAACATTGTCAGGAAATGGCTAAATAAGCCATGATCTTGAAATGTAATGAAATATTTCTGAATTCAGAGAATCGTGGGAAGAGTTGTATGAAGGTATTCCAGATTGAGTTCAGTAAGCAAAGCTAGGCAAACAGTATACACACTGATGACCAGGATGGAAATGGAAAGGACACAAACGGGGTTGGATACTGTGTAACCCTGATGAGCATTGGCCCAGGAACATAGAGGAGGAAATGTACCTGCCCCCTTTAGCTGGAAAGGCTGGGGAGGTGGCTGTGGCTGTAGCAGCAGCTGCCAGATGTGGCCACTATGTCCACTTGACTTTTCCTTTGGTCCCAGAGAAGGCTCACTGGAATAAAAGGCATCAATAAAACTTAAAAATAAGAATTAAACATTTTAAATTAAAAATTAATTTAAAAAATTAATTTTAATTAATTGAAAGAATTAATTTTAAAAGAAAAACATGATTTTTAAAACATTAGAGAGAGAGAAAAAAAGAATGTCTCTCTTCTTTGAAGGCCTTAGCTTGATGGGGCACCTCCTACCAGCCTTTCCTGGTCTTTCACATCACCAGCTTTTTCTTCTCTCCCTAGACAGTCATGTGTCTTTCTTTCTTTTTCTTTCTTTTTGCTTTTTGGAGGGCACTTGGGGTTAAATGACTTGCCCAAGGTCACACGGCTAGTTTTGTGTTAAGTGTCTGAGGCTGGATTTGAATTCAGGTCCTCTTGACTCCAGGGCTGGTGCTCTATTCACTTCACCACCAACCTCCCCTGCCCCCATCTTTCTTTATATCTTGTATCTCCCTAGAGTAGAATGCACAGTTATATACATTACTATATGCATACTATACACATTATGGAGACTTAATAAATGCTTGTTGGATTTGATTGAAATTAGGGTTAGTAACTTGTTCAAGATCCCAGTACTAGTAAATGCAGTCAGGATGAGAAGCCAGAGCCCACTGCACACATACCTTCTAACCCTCATATGGAGAACCAGGAGAAAAATGTATATAGTAACAACGAAATGTCAAAAAGCAGACAGTTTTGAAAGACTTGCGAGCCCTGACCAACACAACCATGATTCTCGAGGGTGGATGACGAAGAATGCTGCCTACTCCCTGCCAGGATGCTGATTGACTCAGGATGCAGAACAAGACACACATTTTTGGACACAGTCAGTTTGGGAATTTGTTTTACACTCCTGTTCTTGTTTGTTATGTTGGGGGGGGTGGGGCAGATTTCTGTTCTTTCTTTTCAGTAGATAGAGGTTGTAGGAGAGATACCAAAAAATGCTTGTTAATTGAAAAAAATAAAATTTAATTAAAAAGATGACTGCTTCTGGGATGACAGGTTGGGAGGGGAGGGTGGAGCTCATTTAGTCCATTCCTTGCCCTGCACAAAAAAAAAAAACACCAAATTATCATCACAGAGTCAGACACAACTGAAACAACTGAACAAGAAAAAAAGGTATGTAACTCATACAGCAACAAATGACTTTGTGTCCATTCCTGAGTATGACATCAACCGGAGGCCTCCCCTTCCTCATTAGCATTCATAGTGGACACCATCTTGATTTCCCAAGTACTCCTTGCATGGGTAAGTAACTTCAGGCTGTGGAAGAAGCAGCCCAAGTTGGTGGAGGAAGGTTCACTGATTGTTGCACTTGCCAACGTGGCCTCTTACAACTTGAACTCAAACATTTAACACATACTTTGTGTAGAGCGTGGTGCTAGCCAGTAGGGGAGATCCATTGTTTTGAGAAGACAGACCTGCCCTCACAGAGCTGAAGGTCTAAAAGGAGGAAGAACAAGAATACAAAGTATTAACTATGTAAGAAGAACTGCTTCTCAAAGATTATGCTACGTTTGAAGTCATTATTGACTGGGGGGATTGAGGAAATCTTCATGAACCAAGTGATGTTTGAGACAGTCTTAAAGGAAGGATAGGATTTCAGCCTGTGGAGATGGGGCATAGAGGGGAGATGGCAACTGTTTCAGTGATAGGGACTGGACCTCTACCAGCTAAGGTCTGGAGGATGGCAGCACCATAGGGTCTATAGAGGCAGACAGAAGTAGTAGAAGATGATATATAGACTTGGAACTGGAAGGAAGCTTGTAGGGTATCTAGTCCAAGTCTCTCACCTTATAAATGAAGAAACTAAAACTTGAGGGGGCAGCTAGGTGGCACAGTGAATAGCATTCCACGAAGACTCATCTTTGTGAGTTCAAACTTCAAACTTGGCCTCAGACACTTACTAGCTGTGTCACCCTGGGCAAGTCACTTAACCCTGTTTGCAAAATGGCAAACTACTCCAGTATCTTTGCCAAGGAAACTCTGAAAGGTGCCACAAAGAATCAGATACAATTGAAAGGGATAAACAACAATAATAAATAGCTTGAGGGTCTAAGTTATCTGCCGGAAGTCTCACAAATAGGGTCATGGGATGTAGAACTGGGAGGAAGCCTTAAGGATCATCTAGTCTAGTGCTGTCATGTGATGGATGGGGAAACTGAAGCCCACAGAGGTTAAATGATTTTTCCAAGGTCTCACTGGTAGCGAGTGGCAGAATTACAATTTGAACCTCGGCCCTTTCCCTTCAAATCCAGCACTCCCCACCAGGCCACACTGCCTCCATGTAAGCTGAAGCAGGAAAAGTAAGGGGAATGGCCAAACTGTGGAGGCCGTTCCACTGAGTCTGGCAATGGGGAGCTCCTGCATAGTATTGGGGTGGGGAAATGATGTGAGCAGACTTACACCTAGGACAGTTTAGTGTGCTAGTTGTATAAAGAATGAATTTAGGGGTAGCTAGGTGGTGCAGTGTATAGAGCAGTGGCCCTGGAGTCAGGAGGACCTCAGTTCAAATTCAGCTTCAGATGCTTAACAGCTGTGTGACCCTGGGTAAGTCACTTAACCCCGATTGCCTCCAAAAAACAAAAGGATTCAAGTTGGGTGAGAGTAGAGGGAGGGAGAGAGACCTGTAAAGATGCTCTCAGGGCAGGTGGTAATACTATCAGGTGGCATCTACTGGGAAGTTGCTGTAGGAAGGAAGGGATCAATTTAGAAGATTCCATAGGACTTCCACTACACTGATGCCCCTTTGGACCAAAGCAGGAGCTGTCTTTTGAATTTTGCTGACAATGAGTTTGCTCCAAACTTTGAAAACTGTAGCCATCAGGGACTCCTCATGTGTCTTATCGCACCAAACTGAAACTCCTGTGGAGGAGGTTGTCCAAGGCCTTTCCCAATCTTATCTCTTCATACTCCTATCTGACCACTCTCCCATCTATAGTTGACATTGAGGCCAGGCTTCCTGAGGGCACTGCCTCCAGTCTCTGATCTTGCTGCCCCGAACAAGAACATTGTATCCTCCTGTCCCACAGAGTGTTTCAGATGGATGGGCTCTTGGGGAACATTCTGGTCCTCAGATCTAGCCTAACCCTTCATGTGACGTAAGACTGAGCCTCTGAAAGATAAGATGACTTGTCTGAGACCCATTTTTAAAAGCAGCAGACAGGCTCCAAAGTCCCTGGCATTCTACAGGGCTTCTTCCCACCATCTTGATATTATTTTCTGAAATCCAAGTATAGTCTTAACTGACTAACAGAGACTTGAACTACTTCATGCATCTCATTTGCCTAACCAGATCGAGGGTCCTCTGAGGCAGGGGAGATATTGGCTCCCCAGCTCTAGGCACACAAATGACAGTCAATAAAGGCTTGTTGATTGATTGGTTAATAGATAACCACTGGTCCAAACTGAATGACCTGCAGAACCGTGATTGAAACAGCCAGTTTTTTCTGTAGCCCTAACAAATCAATTCAACAAACATTTATTGGACGTCTGCTACGTTCAAGAAATTGGCTGTGCTAGGTGGCTGGGAATAGAAAGGCAGAAAATAAACTCCTTTTAACAGTTAATGGCGTTCAGGAGTTTATTTTGCACAGAGAAAAAATAACATGTAGGTACACAGATAATCAATTGGCAAACAAACCTTTAAGTGTCTATTAATAACAAAGCAATTTCCAGAGGGAGTGGACATAATTGTTACTATCATTATTTAACATAATAATACATGGGAAATTCACAGGATTGGAAGTCAGAGAACCTGGGTTCAAATCATGCCCCTGTCACTTGCTACACTGTGACCTTGTCACTTAACCTCAATGAGGTCTCGGTTTCCTTAACTGTAAAATGAGGAGTTTGGACCAGATCCCTTCCAAGATCTTGTCCACAGAGGAGGCTAGGTGGCACAGTAAATAGAGCACAGGCCCTGGAGTCAGGAGGACCTGAGTTCAAATCTGATCTCAGACACTTAACACCAAAGTAGCTGTGTGACCTTGGGCAAGTCACTTAACCTACCTTCCCCCCTCCAAAAAAAAAGCAAAAAAAAAAAAAGATCTCTTCCAGGTTTAAGTTTATGATTCTTTTTTTCCCCCTTGAACCTCATGTTTATTTTTTTTTAAATTAATGTGTTTATTTCCTTTTAGTTTACAGGATTCAATTCCACAATTCCTTGGGTTTCACATTTTGTCTCCCTCTCTCCCCTCCCCCCATGGTGGCATATAGTCAAGTATAGGATCTGTAAATACTTTCACATTATACATTACTCAGGTCATAAAGACGGAATGTATCAGATGGAATGAAAAATGGTAAAGAGGACATAAAACCAAACAAGAAAAAGCAAAAGATCAGGTATTTTGCTTCCGTCTGGATATAAACTCAGTTCTTTCTAGTTCTTTCTCTGGATGCACACATTTCTCTCCATCATGAGTCTTTTGGGATTGACTTATATCACTGCATTGCTGAGAAGAGTCCAGTCTATCAAAGTTGGTCATCACACATACATTGTATCTGTAATTGTGTACAAATTTCTCCTGGTTCTTCTCTTCTCACTCAGCATCAGTTCGTATAAGCCTCTCCAGGTAAATATGAAGACCGTCTGCTCCTCATTTTTTTTTTAATGAGCAATCTGGGTTAAGTAACTTGCTCAAGGTTACACAGCCAGTTATTTCCGGGTGTGGTGCTAAGTGTCGGAGCCCGGATTGGAGCCCGGATTGGAGCCTGGATTCGATCCCCTGGTCTTCTCAACACTGGAGCTCTTACTCGCTGTGCTACTTGGCCACTCCTGCTCCTCATTTCTTATAGCACAATAGTATTCCATAACATGCATATACCACAACTTGTTCAGCCATTCCCCAATTGATGGGCACCCCCTTAATTTCCAATTCTTTGCCACCACAAAAAAGAGCTGCTATAAACATTTTTGTACATATGGGTCTTTCTCCCACTTCTGTGATCTCTTTGGAGATAACCCTAGGAGTGGTATTGCTGGGTCAAATGATATGAAAGTATTTATAGCCCTTTGGGCATAATTCCAGATTGCTCTCCAGAAAGGCTGGATCAGTTCACAACTCCACCAGCAATGCATTAGTGTTCCAATCCTTTCTAGCTTTTGTCATTTTCCTGTTTTGTCATCTTAGCCAATCTGATTGGTGAGATGTAGTACCTCAGAGTTGTTTTGATTTGCATTTCTCTAATCAATAGTGATTAGATAGCATTTCTTCATGTGCTTATAGATATCTTTAATTTCTTTCTCTGAAAATTGCCTGTTCATATCCTTTGACCATTTATCAATTGGGGAATGACTTGTATTCTTATAAATTTGACTCAATTCTCTGTATATTTTAGAAATGAGTCCTTTGTCAGAGACATAGGTTGTAAAGATTCTTTCCCAATTTCCTACCTCCCTCTTAATCTTGGTTACATTGGCTTTGTTTGTACAGAAGCTTTTCAATTTCATGTAGTCAAAATTATCCATTTTACATTTTATAATGTTCTCTAATTCTTGTTTAGTCATAAAGTCTTTCCCTCTCCACAAATCTGACAGGTAAACTATTCCTTGTTTTAGTTTATGATTCTAAAGGGCAGCTCTGGCCATAGCACTTCCCTTCCCCTCCACTCTTACTTAATAAACTCCAGTGGCTCCCAATCATCTCCAAGATCAAGTATAAAATCCTCTGGCATTTAGAGCTCTTCATAGCCTGGCCCATTCCTCCCTTTCCAATCTTCTTAAACTTAGCCCACTCCATATACTTTGTGATCCAGTGATACTGGCCTCCTGGCTGAGGACACTTCCTCTCTGGGCTCTGGGCATTTTCACTGGATCTTTTGAATGCCTGGAAGCCCAGCCCTCTGCCTCTCTGCTGTCCCGCTTCCCTAGCTCCCTTCAGGTCTCAGTCCAAGTCCAGCTTCTTCACAGAGCTTTGCCTGGCTCACCTTCACCTTGCCTTCCCTCTGTTGATTACTTCTTATTTATCCTGACTATTGTTGGCATCTTGTCTCCCCTATTCGACTGTGAGCTCCTTGAGAGCAGGGAAGGTCTTTTGCCTTTCTTTGCTCCCCCAGGGCTTAGCACAGGGCCTGGCACACAGTAAGCGAGCAGTAGTGCTTGTTGACTGACTGGAATAGATACAAAGAAGTCTGGATTTGGGCTGAGAGGAGTCTCCAGCCTTGGAGTTGGAGGCTTCAGGTTCAAATGCTGACTAATGATTACTACCTTGGGCAAGTCATTTAAAATGAGGGAGATGACTTCGAGGTCATCTCCCAGCTCTAAGTCTATGACCTTACATTACATAAAAGGAGTACTGGATTTGGCCGGAAAGGCCATGAGTGGCAATCCCCACTCTGCTTCTTGTGTGGTATTGGTGAAATCTCCAAGCTTCTCAGTTTCTCCAACTGTAAAATGAAAGGATGGATTAGACACCCGCCATGTCTAAACGCTGGCAGCACGTCTCAGAGGCCATTGGAAACCCACCCTAGGACCCTGGACTAGTCACTTCTCTAGCCTTTGGTGGAGTGCCAGGCACCTCGCAAGTACTATTTAATAAATGCTTGCTGCCTGCTTTTCCTTCACTTATTTGGGTCTCAGTTTCTTCATTTGTAAAATACAGAAGCTGGACTCGCTGGGTTCTGGGGACCTTTCTAGCTTCCTTTGACTCCATCACAGACACCTGTAATGCGGTTTCTTTCCTCTCTGTGGTCATTCCCCTGCCCTCCACCCCCTCCTCTGGGAAGCCAGGAGGCTGTCGCTACCCCCCTCCCACCTCCACCCCCTCTCGCCTAAGGCTGCCTCTAGAGGGCGCCGGGGAGGCCGCTTTGCCCTTTCTCCCTTTGCCTGCTCCCGACGCTTCGCTCCCGAGCTTAGCAAACTTTCGGAGTTTCTCCTCCTCTTGCGTCATGGAAAAGGTTGGAGGGTGACCCGGAGAGTGGGAGGCGAGGAGCGGGGCGAACTCCCCTGGTCTAGCGGCCCAACCCCAGGACCGGTGTGGATGTGTGGGCTACTCCGCTGCGAGAGCCTGGGGACGCCGGGCTCACTCTCGATCCCGGGCTGGGCACATCGGCCTAGAGAGTCCAGGCAGACGGACACCTCCTCCACGCCGGCAGCGCCCGCTCGCAGGGGCTCGAGCCGCCAGTTGCCTTCCCGAGGCGCCTGCAGATGCTGAAAGTTGCGCGGGGACAGGGATCGGCTTCCCGCTGGGCAGCCGGGGCCGGAGCGCCGGCTCCCTTTTCGCCACTCCCAGCCCTTCGGACCCTCAGCTTCTGTTTCTCCCTCTACCTAGTAGCCTTCCTGGCGCGGGTCCCCGAGTTCTCGGCCTCTGCGAGGGAGAGAGTGCTTGGGTGTGTTTGCGGATGTGTGGCTACAAGATGGAGTGAAGGGATCCCCATTGCCAGCCGCGCGCCCCGAGGGCTGTGAGCGCAGGTGGGCAGCTGAGTCGGGGCCACCCCGCTCCCCCAGCGCTGCGCCGGGGACTGCATCCCTTTCTCCTTCCCATCCCTCGGTCCAAACGGAAGTGCCTCTGTTTTTGCTGAACTCCTCTGGCGGCTTTCTCTCCTCCGCCCTCCCTGCTAGTCTCCCTCCCTTCATCCATCCTTCTCTCCCTCCCTCTCCAATCATCCCTCCCCCTCTGGACACAAGAACCCGGAATCGCATTTTTTTTCCTAACTAGCTTCTTGTAGTCGTTGCAAAGTTGATTGTTGAGGTGCCTCTCGGTCCTGGGAGAAGGTTTGCCGATCGCTGCCCAGCCGGGGCTCGGAGAGAAGCCGACAGGATCACACCTCATTCCCAACTCTTCTGCCTTTTTTTGGAGAAATACCGCTCTGTGTGTCTGCGTGTTTGTGAGTGTGGAATTTGCGTTTTGTTCCCTTCCGCGCGGATTTGGGGGAAAGACCTTGTGCCCACTGTTGGTGGTGGTCGTGGGTGGATGGGTCGGTTTGTGTTTTAATGATTGATTTTATCCGGGGCTTTCCTCCGAGTACTTTGGTCTGGCTCCCAAGTTCCTAGCTCGGTTTCAGGCGGGTGGAAACTGACCAAGAATTAATCAAACAAAAGATTCCAAAAAAATCCGGCCGAGGGGTTCCTCCGATACCTTTTTGATTCCTCTCAGCACCCCTCCCCAGGCAGTGAGGAGGGCTTTTCGGGGGGAGGGTGTGTGTGGAGAGGGAGGACAAGTGTTCAAGTCAAAGGTTCCGGGCCCCAAAGGAACTTCCCCAAGACCCTCTTTTTTCTCTGGATCCAGGTTTGCTACACGGTCTGTTTTGATCTGAAAGTTCACGTGAATTTTCCCGAGGTCTTGTGTAAGCCTTGGATTGTTTGTTTTTTTTTTCCTGAGGATCTTGTTGGGAAGCAGGAGGGAGGCGTCCACTTTTGGATTTATTTCAGACTTGTTAGGTTTTCTTTTTGCCCCTCTTGGGCTTTTTGGAATTTTTTTTTTTTAAACCCAGTTCCTAAGAAAAGGAAAGGGAAGAAAGAAAGCAAAAAATTCTTAAGATATCTCCCACAAGAAAACCAAACAGTGAGTAGCTTTTGGAGGGAGCTAACTGTTAGTTACTTTTTATTTTAAACTATTTTTTTTCCTGGGGTACTGTTCTCGCTTAAAGTACATTCTTTGGCTTCCTGGCCCCTGTTTTACAGTGCTGATATCTAGGTGTGATTTTTTTTTTCTCTTTTGGGAGACTTAGGGAGAAAAGAGATGTAAAACTGCAGCCCAGAGCAGGCTGTGGGAAAACAAGAGGCCAGATGGAGCCTGTGAGATGAGTACCTAATGGGTGGTGGTGTCCTGGCAGGACCCCTTTCTCTGACCTGTATTGTCATCTAGGACTAAACCAGAGCCCTCTTGGAGCAGAAGGTTGGAACCCCTCTCTGGGCTATGTCACTTTCCACCAAGGGGGTGAGAACTGTGTGGAATGCAAGGACCACACTTGAACTTCTGGCGAGTGTTGAGAGTAAAGGGACGAGATTGTTGTGGATCCTTGGTGACTGTGTGTGTGCGTTTCTGGATGTGCATGTCAGAAGGCCCCATTCCTATTTAAGTTTACTTGGGGTCTGAGCTGCACCCTCTTCCCCTCAGCCTTTCCCCTAGACTTTTCTTCCCTATCAAAAAACCCAAACCCAGCCATGGCATTGAAAGGCCGAGCACTTTATGACTTCCAGAGTGAAAATAAAGAGGAGATCAGCATCCAACAGGATGAGGAGCTGGTGGTCTTCAGTGAGACCTCTTTGGATGGATGGCTGCAGGGGAAGAACAGCCGGGGGGAGACCGGGCTCTTCCCTGCCTCCTATGTGGAGATCCTCCGATGTCGTGCGGACTCCAGCTATACAGACTATTCAAACAGTCCAGCCAGCTCTCCCAGCAATGAGACTTCTTTCTATGTCACCCCCGTGGTCAACACAGGCCTCATGTCTCACCAGGGCAGCTTTGAGGACGATGATGAGGACTGGGATGACTGGGATGATGGGGGCACTGTGGTGGAAGAGCCACGAGGTGGTGGGCTGGGTACCAATGGGCACCCCCCTCTCAACCTGTCCTATCCCGGGGCCTATCCCAACCAACATATTAGCTTCCGACCCAAGCCACCCCTGGAGCGCCAGGACAGCACTGCCTCTGGCAAACGGGGTAGCGTGGTGGGGCGCAATCTGAACCGCTTCTCCTGCTTTGTCCGCTCCGGCGTGGAGGCCTTCATCCTGGGCGACGTGCCCATGATGGCCAAGATTGCTGAGGCCTACTACATTGAAATGGGCCCCAGAGGCCCTCAGTGGAGGGCCAGCCCGCACCCCTTTGCCTGTTCTGTGGAAGACCCCACCAAGCAGACCAAATTCAAGGGCATCAAAAGCTACATCTCCTACAAACTCACGCCCAGCCATGTGGGCTCACCTGTCTACCGGCGCTACAAGCATTTCGACTGGCTTTACAACCGGCTGCTGCACAAGTTCACCGTGATCTCGGTGCCACACCTGCCTGAGAAGCAGGCCACGGGCCGCTTCGAGGAGGACTTCATCGAGAAGCGCAAGCGCAGGCTGATCCTGTGGATGGACCACATGACCAGTCACCCCGTGCTGTCCCAGTACGAGGGCTTCCAGCACTTCCTGAGCTGCCTGGACGACAAGCAGTGGAAGATGGGCAAGCGGCGGGCTGAGAAGGACGAGATGGTGGGCGCCAGCTTCCTGCTGACCTTCCAGATTCCCACCGAGCACCAGGACCTCCAGGACGTGGAGGACCGTGTGGACGCCTTCAAGGCCTTCAGCAAGAAGATGGATGACAGTGTGCTGCAGCTCACCAACGTGGCCTCGGAGCTGGTGCGCAAGCACATCGGGGGCTTCCGGAAGGAGTTCCAAAAGCTGGGCAGCGCCTTCCAGGCCATTAGCTACTCTTTCCAGCTGGACCCCCCCTACAGCTCAGATGCCCTCAACAATGCCATCTCCCACACGGGCAAGACCTACGAGACTGTGGGTGAGATGTTTGCTGAGCAGCCCAAGAATGACCTCTTCCAGATGCTGGACCGCCTCTCCCTCTATCAGGGCCTGCTCTCCAATTTTCCTGACATCATCCACCTGCAGAAAGGTAAGGACTGGACTGGGTCTAGCCCTGAGGTGGGGCTCAGGGAAGGATGGAGGGCATGGGAGCCCCTTTTCCTTTTAATAACAATATCCCACACCTTCTATCTAGGCAAAACTGTTCTTTTCAAGACTTTTCTCTTTGATAGTGTCTTTAATTCTTGCAGGACCTTTGTGAGATAAGGGATTATTATCCCCATTTGACAGATAAGGAAACTGAGGTCTGGAGAGGAAAATTGACAGAAGTTATGCAGCTAGTCAGGAGCAGAGACAAGACTAGGAGCCAGGGCTCTTAAATCCCCCACCCCTCACCCCCTGCCATACTTCTTTCATTACTCTCCCTCTGCCCCTTTTGTACTTTCTATGAGGGTGCCAGCCCACAGTGAACCCCTGGGGTCAGGAACACTGGCTGCCGAATTTTAGAACTAAAAGGGAAACTTAAAGATCACTTGGTCCTCATTTTACAGATGAGGACACTGAGGCCTAGATAGTGTTAAGTGACTTGCCCAAACTGTTAAGTGAAAGAGTAGGGTTCAAACCCAGGTTTTCTGCTACATCACAATGCTTAAAACAAAAACAAGCAACCAACAACAAACCATTCTTTTTACCAGGGTCAGTCCCCAAGGAGTAAGTGAAGGTGTAGACACAGAACAGACAAGGGAAGGGGTTCACTCCAGTGGAGCCCAGAGTGGGTCAGGTGAAGGAGACCAGGAGTTCTGGCTCGCCCCTGGAATCTCTTTTCATCCTGTAACCATCCAGCCTCCTCCTTTCCCCTGGTCTTTCTTCTCTTGACCCTTCACCTCTCCCTCATTCCTTTCTTCCTCACCCTGGGTGAGTCACCAGCTGCACTAGGCAGGTCCCTGTGGCCTGGGCGGGCAGCCATACTGTCAGGATCCCTGGCATGGGTCCATCATGCCTCCCTGCCCAGTGTGTCCCAGTCCAGAATCTTCGGGTGAGGGGACACCATCGGGAGAGCTTGATTGAACACAAGAGAGAGAGGGACTTTGCTGCTTCTCCTGGGGCTGAGAGGGGTGACTAAGGGCATAAAGGAAGGAGGCTGTAGGGCTAAGGGAGGTCTGTCCATACCCACAGGCTGGAGCTAACCCTAGGGCAGCTCTGGAAGTCAGAAAGGCTGCCTGGAGGGGGTTGGACTGGGCCTGCAGGAAGGGACAGAGAGCCCATCTCTGGGTCTGGTTTCCCCCTTCTTGCCCTAAGATCCTTGCCTCTCCTCCCCTCCTCACCTCACTCTTCTGGTTAAATTACCTTCTTCATTTCCTTTTAAGCCTTCCTTCTCCCAGGAGGACAGAACAAAGAGCAGGTTGGAATGGGGCCTGAGGCCTCCAGGGATGTGGGGTGGATCTGAGTCTTGGGAAGGGGCAACAAATGTTTATCGAGTTAAACTGAGGGGAAACTGGGCGGGCCAAGTTGGCAGGGCAGGATGGAGGCCCTAACCTCTGTGTCCTGGAAGATGAGCTCAGGATGGAGAACCCGGTCTCT
>NW_027187353.1:2992998-3017483 GCF_028583685.1 Petaurus breviceps papuanus | reverse complement strand
TGTCCTGGAAGCTGGGCTCAGGATGGAGGCCTGGCCTCTGTGTCCTGGAAGCTGGGGGTTGGGATGGAGGCCTGGCCTCTGTCCTGGAAGCTGGGGGTTGGGATGGAGGCCTGGCTTCTGTCCTGGAAGCTGGGCTCAGGAT
Organism: Petaurus breviceps papuanus; assembly: GCF_028583685.1. Classification (NCBI taxonomy): domain Eukaryota; kingdom Metazoa; phylum Chordata; class Mammalia; order Diprotodontia; family Petauridae; genus Petaurus; species Petaurus breviceps. The sequence continues at coordinate 3,017,341 of NW_027187353.1, read as the reverse complement.
GGAGGCCTGGCCTCTGTCCTGGAAGCTGGGCTCAGGATGGAGGCCTGGCCTCTGTGTCCTGGAAGCTGGACTCAGGATGGAGGCCTGGCCTCTGTCCTGGAAGCTGAGGCTTGGGTGTGGGGATCTGCTCTCTCCACACACCAGGAGTATTATCTGGGCCAGCTTCACACTGCTTTAGCATCTACTTTATTCTCACTCTTCTCATCCCTCTTCCTTTCCCTTTCCCTTCCCCTTTCCTTCTTTTCTTTCCTCTTCCCTTCTTTTTCCTCATCCCTCTTTTTCCTTGTTCTCTTTCTGTTCCCATCTGCTCTTCTCCACCCTCTTCTATTATCCTCCTTCATCTTTCCTTCCTTCTCTTTCCTGCTTTCTTTCTCTTCCCACTGTGGCTTTTTTCCCTTTTTTTGAGTGCCCCCAGTGGGGTACTGTGGAAAGAATCCTGGATTTGTAGTCAAGAGACCTGGGTTCCAATTCTCATTCTGGCTCCCTCAACGACCTTGGTCAAGTCACATCCTCTCTAGGCCTGTTTCCTCGAGTATAAAATAGAGAAGTGGGACTATATAACCTGGAAAACTCTCCTCCATCTAGAAATCTAGGATCCTAGGATTTTTCCCCTTTCCTATCCTCTCTCCCCCCTCCTTTTCCTTTGCCCTTTTCTTTCCATCTATTTCTCCTTTCCTATCTTCCTCCCTCCTCTTCCCTTCCCCTTCTTCTCTCTTTACACTCCTTTCTTCCATATTCTTTCTCCTTTCCTCAGTTTCCTCTTCTGCATTTGTTCCCTTTTGCTTTTTTTATCCCCCTTTTCTTCCTCCCTTTCTCCTTCTCCTTCCCTTTCTTATCTCCTCTTCCTGTCCTCTTCTCCTTTTTCCCTTCCTTCATTCTCATCTCTCTCCCCTTCAGAGAATCCTTTTGTGATTGAAGGAAGCCAGAATTGGATGAGATGGGAGAGGGGGCTGAGCTTCCTTACTCTTTTTCCCCTTTCCTACTTTGAGCTCAGTGGTCTAGACAGGAGTTCAAGCTTCTACTGAGTTAAGAAGACAAGAGGCCCCAGGAGCTGCTTCCAGATTGACCACCACTCACTGCCATGATCTTGGCCTGGTTTTACACATCTGTGGGTTGTGTTTCTTTATCTGTAAGGTGAAGGTGGACCTAAATGATCTCTGAGGTCATAGGGCATTGAGGTTTGAGGGACACCAATTGCTAGGAAGATATTGAAAGAAAATAGGGTGAGAACAGGGGAGCCCAGAGGGAGAAGCTGTGGGTCCTGTGGCTGGGGTGGTACTGGGCACCCCTCCTTTCCCATGGACTGGACTTAGCTCTAGGCCTACTCCTTTTTAGGAACAGCCCAGCTATCTCCTCCTGGGGAGTGGGGAAGGAGTGGAAGAATGACTTCCTCTGTTTCCCTAGAGCGGAGTCAACTTTTACAAAGGCATTGCCCCCTTTGGGTTGTTGGTCTCTTTCTGTTCAGACTAGATCATCTGGCCAGATGTGACTGAGGAGGGGGTGGTGTCTCCTGGGATGGTGGGTCTTTGGGGGGATGGGCAGACAGAAGTGAGGCTCTGGGCAGAATTGAGCCTTACAAGGTCACACAAGAGCGAGAGCGGGTGCCTGACCTGGCAAGAGCTGGTTAGACCAGATCTCTGTAGGTTGGTATGTTCCTTCGTGGGGAAGGTTGGGGGTGGGTGGGGGCTGGCTGAGCAGCTGCTTGTATGCTCCTGCTCTCTATCTCTCTGTCTCTGTCTCTGTCTCTCTGTCTCTGTCTCTGTCTCTCTCCAGGTGAGATCAGAAGCCTTTCTGAGAAGTCTGTTGGCTGTTCTCTTCCTGGCCCTGGATCCACTTGGGAAGTCAGGGCTGTCTCTGGGGATATTTGGGGCCTCTGAGTTGAGGAGACAGTCTGGGGTGAGAGGAGCCAAGCTTGGAGTAAGAAGAGCCCTGGGTCTGAGTCCCAGCTCTCACTCTCCCTAGCTATGTGACCTTGGGCAAACCAGAGAGAAGACTTCTGGGAGCCTCAGTTTCTTCATCTGGAGAGTAGCAACAACAATGATAGTTGTTTTAAGGAAAGTGTTTTGTAAACCATCAGGTGTCACAGAAATTAGAGATAATATTATTAGCTTCTGAGGCTGATCCCCTCCCAGTCCTGTGAAGTCAAGCAGATGATTTAATAATCCACAGTAACTGGGTTCAAGTTGCAGTGGAAAGAAGTCAGGTAAAGGCAAATTTCCTGCCTGTGGGGGTGGCATCTTTCAAGATGGCTCCCAAGCCCTTCTGCCATGACTGTCCAAAGGAGCCGCTGGTCATAGCCAGTTAAAGAGGGTTAGGCCTACCTGGGAGCAGGGCAGGCACCAGATGACACCCTGGTCTTAGGATTTTATGTGGGTTGCTTTCCTTCACATCTTCCAGAGGAGGGACCCCACAGAGAATCATCTGTAAAGAACCAGGGGGATCTAGGCCCAGGACGAAGGGAAGAGCTCCCTGGGACAGCCCAGACCTCTGACTTCCAGCTCTGGGCTCCCTCCCCTCTGCTGTTGTCCAGGGTGGCAGGGTTACGTTTTTGGTAGGGGTTAGACTTTTTTGTCTTTTCATCTTTCCCCTTAGGACCCCTTAGGTGCAGAACTTTGGGCTTGTAGCCACTACTCTGACTTGGGGGACCACCCACTACCTCCCCATGTAATAGGCCTTGGGGGAGAGGAGCTTCTTATCTACAAGCACCCATTCTCCAGGCTGAGAAAATAATTGGGGGGAAGAGAGAGACAGAAGGGAGAGGAGGGAGATAGAAAGGGAAAGAGAGAGAAAGAGAAAGTAGGGAGGGGAGGAGAGAAAGAAGGAAGGGGATAGGTGGGGGGCCGCATGAGCCAGAATATGCATTGAAACTTTCTAGCTTATACCTGTCTGGATCCTGTCTCTGGAGGCCCCTTCTGCCCAGGTATTTTTTTCTGACATCACAGGCCCTTTAGGATACACAGGTGGGGAATCCAGCCTGGCTTGTTTTTGTCCAGAAGGGAAATCTTGAGAGGGTTGGGGTGAGGGGAGTGTTGTATTGGGGAGAGCACCTTGCCCCTTTAGTCCTGTTTTCCTAGAGAAAGGAAGGACCAGGGTCCTGAGTCCCTGAACACTTGACCTTAGAGCCATCTTGTCCTGCCTATTGTAGGTCTGGAGTGAGCATGTGAAAGGCAGCAGTGAGGAAATGTTTGGAAGCTCTCTTTCTAATCCTTGCCCAGCCTCAGTTTACTTCTCTGTAAAATGAGGTTATTGGACTAGATGAAGGCTTTGATCCCCTTCCCATATCTGACATTCTGTAATTCTGTATCTGCTAAAACAGTAGCAGGATTACTCCTGTGACCTCCGAAGAGGCGCAGGCATGTTGGATTGTCATGGTATCCAGAAGGCCAGTAGCTCAGGGCCAGTCACTGGGGAAGATCCCAGCAGGAAAGGGAAAGGGAGGCCTCTGGAATATCATGACCCTGCCCTATAAGCCCGACTCTGCAGCAACATCCAAGGAAGGAGAGGGGCCAGGGAAAAAGCTAGAGAGGGCTTTGTTGGCCCAAGTCCACCCCTTCCTTTACCAGAGGAAGGAAACCAGGCTTAGGGAGGGTGGGAGCCTTTGTGGAGTCCTACCAGTGACTCAGCAGGCTGGGGTCTGGACCTGCCTTCTGGGAAGCAGAAGACTTCACTGCACCAATGTCAGGCCCAGCGTAGGGGACCTGCCCTGTAACCGAAGATCGGCCCACAGAACGTTAGTGCTGGAAAGGAGAACCTACATGTTATCTAGCCCATTTTACAGATAAGAAAACTAAGGACCAGAAATTAAGATCGGGGTGGCTAGGTGGCGCAGTGAATAAAGCACCGGCTCTAAAGTTGGGAGGACCCGGGTTCGGTTCTGGCCACAGACTTAATACCCACACAAAAAAAAACTAGCTGTGTAACTTTGGGCAAGTTATTTAACCCCAATTGCCCTCCAAAAGGCCAAAAAAAAAAAAGAAATTAAGATCATACAACTAGTTAGCAACAGGCCTGGGACTCACTTCAATCTGAGACCTTAGGATAACTTAGATCTTTGTACTAGAGACAGCTATTGATGCAGTGGATGGAATGCCAGGCCTAGAGTCAGGAAGACGGGAATTCAAATCCTGCCTCAGATACTTATGAACTGTTTGACCCTGGGCAGATCGCTTTAGCCTTTGTTTGCCTCAGTTTCCTCTGCTGTAAAATGAAGAAGAATAGCTGGGGTTGTGCAGATCCAGTGAGATGTTTGTAAAGCACTTGGCACATTGTAAGTGTTTAATAAGTGAGCTCATTTCCTTCATTCTTTCCTTGCCACTGGACACATTGACAGCCTAGTGCCAAATTTGCATTGAGGAGAAGCCCAACTTCTAGACCCTACTTGCAGTTTCCTTCCCTCCCCTTTGTCATCAACTTAAGCCAAATCGTCTGACTTTTGGAGGAACCGAGTTCCTCTTTCTGATCTTAGCACCTTCAGATTTGTGGCCCTCTCAGACCTGGGCTTCTTCTTCTGCAGTCCCAAAGATGATAAGTTGGAGGATGAGGGAGTGAGGAGATGGGACCCTGAACCGAAGGAATCCTTGCTTTTGGAGGCTCTTTCTTAGAAAAGGAGGGAACAGTCAAGGCCTGAATGGTGCTTTGATTCTCAGACTTGTAGCCTGCCCTTCTGGCTCTTTTTTCCCAGGACTTCTCAGCAAGGATTGGTCTCTGGTCAGCCTGTTTAGCATCTGAGCCTTTGGAGATATTTTTTAGAGGCAGCACTGGTCTAAGGGCAAGAACCAAGGGAACTAGAGGACCTAGATCCGAATCTTGCCTGGGATACTCATCACCTGAATGACTTTGGCCAACTCGCTTAACTCCTCTGGTCTCCATTTTCTTCATGTGCAAAATGAAGGTTTTGGACTAGATCCTAAGGTTTCAGTTTTTAAGTGTCATGGTCCTATGAGATCTTGGAGTCTGAAGATTATTGGATTTGGAAGGGACCAAAGAGGTCATCTAGTCTAAGCCCCAAGAGCAGTCACACCTCTCTGCATGGGCAGGACCCTATCCTACCATCTGGCCACAGTGAGAGATCAGGGATGGGGCAGATTGCGGAGGCTGGTCTCACTAACTCTTTTTATCCATTTTCTCTCTTCCTCTACCCAGCCCATGATAAACTGAGTGCTAGATCTCCCCAGTGAGAGATCATGGTTGGGGCAGGCTATGTGGGCTGGTCTCACTAAGTCTTATTGCCCATTTTCTCTCTTCCCTTACCCAGCCCATGATAAACTCAGTCTTAGATCTTCCCAATCCCTGCCCTCTCCTGCCCTTTGTTTCTACTGCACCTCCTGAAATCTTTGTCCATTGTGGGATGGTAGAAAGACTATAAGCTCATAGATTTAGAATGAGAAGAGGCCTGGAGGTTATCTATGGATCTCTGCATGTAGTTAGAGGACCTAACTTTGAGCTGTAAAATACAGGAATTGGACCAGTGACCTCCAAGGTCCAAATCTTTGGTCTCATGAACCCACGATCCTAGATCTCGTCTTCTCATTCTCCTTCCATCTTATGCTCACTGAAGCTTGGCTCTCCCTTGGAGATAGCCCATCTCTTGGCACCATCTCCAAAATGGGCTGCACTGTGACCCAGGGGGAGGAGGGGGAGGAAGGGAAGTGGGCCCTACCACCACTTTGCAGACCTTCCCCAGGCCTCCAAGTTCCTGAAGCTCTTCACTCCAGCTGTTCCAGCTTCTGTTTTCCAGTCTCCCAAACACTCAGCCCCACACGAGTGGCCATACCTCACATCCTCTCCTCCTTCTCAACCAGCCCTGCCCTGCCATAGGACTGAATGTGGCCAGGCACCAGCATTCCTCCTTATGGCTGTCTCCTTATCTACAAGAGTAATGTCATTCTTACATCCTCCTCATGCTCAGGTCCATTCCCCTGCTTCTGAGTAGGGCTATATCCAAACTTGTCTAGATAGAGCACAGCCTGTCCTATTTATTTTGTTTTTATCATTTTAAATTTTTTTGTGGGGCAGTTGGGGTTAAGTGACTTGCCTAGAGTCACATAGCTAGTAAATGTCAAGCATCTGAGGCCAGATTTGAACTTGGATCCTCCTGACTCCAGGGCTGGCACTCTATCCATTGTGCCACCTAACTGTGCCTATACTGTTTATTTAAAAAAATGTTATATTGATATCTTTTGATCACAACCACTTTCCCACTCCCTTCCAGATTGAACCCTTTATTTGGTTCAAAGAAAAACAATCAGAAACATCTGCTACAGAAACTTTGTTGGGCAGTGTTTACTCGAGTCTGTCCCCATGGTCTTCCACCTCTCTTCCAGGAGGGAGGAAGTATGAGCAGTGGAAAACTTAATGGAGAACCTTATCGAGGAGATAGTGAAACATTCTTCCCAGTAGCGATCATTGTGTTTACTTTGTAGAAGTCATCGTGGCACTTTTCTTAGTTCTGCTGTTTCACGCTAGAGCCATTCATAGGTCTTCTCTGACTGGATCCTCTTCATCATTTCTTCCTGCACAATAATATTCCATTACACTCATATTTGTTATTGTTGCTGTTCAGTCGTTCCCATCATGACTGACTGTTGGTAACCCCATTTGGGGTTTACTTGGCAAAGATACTGCAGTGGTTTGCCATTTCCTTCTCCATTACATTCATATATCATTTATTCAGTCATCCCTCTGTCGATGGATGCCTTTGAAACAGCAGCATACAAGAATCCCAACGAAAATCCTGAGCCAAGGAGAGACTGGCTTTTGGGTTTGCTTCTCCCTGGCTACCTCAACCAACAAGTTGACTGATTCTAGTCCTGGCTTTGCCCCTGATTCCTTCTGAAACTGGGCAAGTCTTTCCCCTCTGTGCAGAAATTCTCATCTGTGTAGTACATTTTGAGGGGCATTAGGGTGATTTGGAGGTGGGAGCTGCTGGGGTCTAAATATATCTATCAAAATATCTCTTACCTGTCCAAAGAGCTGAAATTCCATACTTTAAAAAGTCTTCCTGAGGTAGTTAGGTGGCGCCAGCCCTGGAGTCATGAGGATCCAAGTTCAAATCTGGTCTCAGACACTAACTCTGTGACCCTGGGCAAATCACTCAATCCTGTTTGCCTCCAAAAAGAAAAGTCTTCCTTGTGCCCAATTTGTGCCTCACCTCGTGCCAGGCTGTAAGGGGACAGGATGATAAGATAATGGACCGTCCCTTCAGGGAGCTCCCAGTCTAGTTGGGCAGGTGGGCGTTACCTATGTTGAACAGGATTCAGTGCTAAACAGTGATTGAGAGAGAAAGCCTTGTGGGCTGAACTGGAGAATGGGCTAGAGAAGTGGAGCCTTAAACTCGATCTGAAGGATTTGGATAGAAAGAGAGGGACACTCCTAGCAAGGGACACAGCCCGGGAAAATGCTCAGAGTCAAAAATGAATAGGCATGCATGGTATAGACCAGGCTGCCTGGAGGAGATGGGGTGTGAGGAAGAGACACAGGGCAGTGGGAGGTGAGAGCTGAGAAAGGGATGAAGCCGACTGTGTAGTGGGCCTTAAGTCAGGGTCTTCAGAAGGCCCTCATTGGTGGCAGATCATAGGATCAGAAAGTGAGGGCAGACAGGGACCTGCATTTTACAGTTGAGGAAACTGAGCCCCAGGGAGGTGAGTTGGGATTTGAACCTGGGTCCTCTGACTTCCTTGGCCTCTGCTCATTCTGCTGCCTCATACAATAACCCAGCAGCATGTGGTGGGAGCAGGAGCGCAGCAGAGGAGAGAAGTGTTAAGTTGGGTAGGGCATAGCAGCATAGTGGCATGAACATATCTGGCATTTTTCGGCTTATAAACTAGTCTCACAGGACCATGTGAGGCAGGTTGTGCAGGTATGGTTACCCCCATTTTATAGATGAGGAAACTGAGATTGAGAGATGTTGATTCCCCTGCTCGGGGTCACACAGCCAGTAAGTGTCTCCTGACTCCCAAGAACTGGGTGCTCTTCTGCCAGAACCCACTGCCTCCCAGGGATTCACTCAGTGGAATCAAGGGCCAGAGTGAATCAAGTCCACCCATGGACACTGCCTCTCATTTCCTTATCTTGTTTACCCTGCGCTGTTAAGTTTGGCATCAACTCATTGGCCTATACGGAGCCTGCACTTTTCATCCTGCCTTTCAGAACCTTCTACCAACAGGCCCCACCTACTCTTCCAGCTTCATTTCCCATGATTCCATTATATGACTACCCACTAGCCAGCCAGGTCTGGCCTCTCCCTGTTCCCTAAACATACATTCAACCTACAAACCTTTATTTATTAAGCACCTACTGTGTGCCAGGCACCACACTAGGTATTTGAAACCAGATACAAAAGTGAGACAGTTTGGGTCCTCAAGGAGCTTACTTTAACAATGGGGGAGTAAGAGAAGGGGGCAGGGGGCAGCTAAGTGGCACAGTGAGTAGAGCACTGGCCCTGGAGTCAGGAGGACCCAAGTTCAAATTCGGCCTTAGACACTTAACACTTACTACCCGTGTGACCTTGGACAAGTCACTTAACCCCAATTGCCCTGCCTTCCCCCCTCCAAAAAGCAAAAAATAAATAAAAAATAAAAATGAGAAGGGGAGCCCCTAAGCATTAAACTGAATCAGAGATGAGAAAGGAGATTTCAGCAACGGGGAATATCTTGTTAGAACCCTCTGATGGCTCCCTTCCCCACTGGAAATTCCTTAAAGGCAGGAACCAGTAGGATTTCATCTTTGTACCTTCAATGCCTTGCTTATAGGAGGAGCTTAATAATTGTTTATTGAATTGAATTTACAAAATCCCCAGTTCAAGCCTCACCACCTCTAAGGAAGCCTTCCTTGACCATTCCAACCAAACCTCACTGAGCTCCCTCTCCCTCCCTTCACACATCGGCACTTTGGAACCAGTGTTGTATTCTAGCCCTCTCCCAAATCCTGGCTCTGACCCTAACTTGTCATTGTTCAAGCTTTGTCTCTCCAGATAGACTATAAGCCTCCTTAAGGCAGAGACTTTTTTGCCTCCCCTTCCTGCTGTACACATAGTAGTACTCAACAAGGCATCACACACCAAAGCAGGAGAGCTTTGGGGTCTAGGTCAGCCCCTCCCCAAACCATCCATCTCTGCATTCACAGGAAGGGCAGTCTAGCCTTTGTGTGGAGTTCTTCAGAAATGGGCAACTGACTTCCTTGGGAAGCAGCCCATTTCATTTGGGGAAAGCTCTGTTTCTTAGGGAGTATTTTCTCATGTTTGTAGAGTCATAGAGTGCCAGAGATGGAAAGGAACACAGAGTTGGTCTAGTCCAGCTTCTTCATGACAGATGAATCTCCTCCACCAGGCCCTGGTCAGTTTAATCATCCCACCTCTTCTTGGAGACCTCTAGAGACGGGGAGCTCAGCTCTCTTCTCTCATTGATCCAAAACCTTTCCTTGTAACTTCTCGCCATTGCTCCTCTTCCTGGCACCAGGGACTAGGCAGAACAAATCTAACCTTTTCTCCAAATATTTCAAAATACTGCTCCTGCCCTGCCCCACCTTATCCATCTTTTCTCTCTTTAAACATCTGTACTCCTCCACACGGCATCAATCATCACAATTGTGTGACCATGGACAAGTCATTTCACCCCAATCTGAAAGATGATGATAACCACTGGTATTACCCACCTCCCAGGGTTGTTGTCAGGGTAATATAAGATAAAGTACAGAAAGTACTTAGCAAACACTAACTCGATATGTGGATGTCATTTTATTAGCATTACTATTACGGAACAAGCCAATCGCCTTATTGTATGGATGAGGAAACTGAGACCTAGGAAGGGAAAGTCACTGGCCCTTGGTTACACGGCTGGTAAGGAGGAGAGCTGAACTTGAATCCAGTGCACCATCATGACTCCCCGTCACCTTCCTTTTTTGGAATGATATATAATAATATTATATATTATAATGTATTAACATAATAACATATATATTATGATATATCAATATAATTGATTATTTATTAATATAACAATAGCGTATTATATCATTATAATATACTAACATTATATTAACATAATAATATATATTGTAATAATATATTAATTTTTCGGTCCCTTGGGTCTGACTTTTTGTGACCCCATTTATAATTCTGCTAAAGCAGACTAGTATTCTAAGTATACATAAGTACCTATTCTAAGGGCAGATAGAAAAATAGACAAGAGGTGGTACCCTTCTGGGGCAGCTCTCACTGGGAGAGAGAGTTTTCGTTTTGGACCAGACCTCTTTCTTTGCCAAAGCAGATAGGTGACTTCTCTGCATCCTAACAGAGATTTACCTGGGCACTAAGAGGTTAAATGAGCTGTCCAGGGTCACACCATTAGTAGCATCAGGGGCTGGGTTTAGTCCAGCTCCTCCCTAACTGAGGCCAGCTCCCAATCATCACACCTGGCTGTGCCTGGGGCTAGGCAAGAGGAACATGATGGTTGCCTGTGGAGATTTGTAGGGCTGCCACATGGACAGGGATTTAGACTCACTCTGCTTGGCCCTGGTGGGGCAGACTTGGCTCTCTGGAAGGAAAAACTTCCTTAGAACTGTTCACAAGTGGGTTCCCTTTGACTGGAGGTCTTCGGGCAGAGAGAGTCTGGATGGCGAGCCGCTCACTGGAATATCACAGCGGGAATTCTCTCGCAGGTTTGAGTTGGACTAGACCGAGGTCTCTGAAGTTTCCCTTCCAATTCTTGAGACTGGGACTATTTCACAGTGTATGCTTTGGCTCTTCTAAAGCTTCCAGATACAAGGTCTGAGCAGAAGGAAAATAAATCAACAGCTAAGACATTCCTAAGAACGATTTGGCTCAGAAAATGCTGTTTGGATCCTCTGTGCGCATAGACGGGCTTGGCAAACCCCACTCTCAGCAGGGTCTGAGGGGGTGAGGGTAGAGGAACCTACCAGGAGTCTGCAGAGTGGGTCACCCTCTCCCCTCGCCCATCTCTCCACCTTGTCATTTCTGAAAAAGCAACCCTATGTTGGTGTGACTGTGGTCCTGTTTGGATTTTCATAAGCCAAGTTTCAGTCATTTAGGCTCACTGGAGGTGGGAGGGGAGGGGGACGGCCCAAGTGAGTTAGTGCTGATGGCTAATTCGACAATAGGCTCAAGGAAATGAAGTTTGATCACTTTCAAGAACGCAGAAAAACCGGAACTGCCTCAACCACTTGTCACCTAGTGAATAGATAAAAATGATTTGTACATAGTTCTGCAGTACTTGAGTATAATCTGCTCCCCTGCCCATTTAAAGAAATAGCAATATCTCATATTTACATAAAAGTGAAATGTAAGGTCCGTGAGGGCAGACTGTTTTTGTATCCCTAGTGCCTAGCCCCACTGAATAGCTCTAAGAGATAGGGATGTAACAGAGGTATTATTATTTTACAGCTAAGGAAACTGAGGCCCTGAAGGGACTTCCCCACGGTCATACAACTTGTAGGTGTCTTGAGACAGAATTCAAACTCAGGTGTGTTCTGAGTGTAGGTCCAAGGCTCATTTTACTATCCCTCTCCTATTTCTTTTGATGAGAGTACATCACCTCTCTCTCTCTCTCTCTCTGTCTCTTAGGGAACCCTGTTTATAATATTGCAGATTTTGAACTGGAAAGGACTTTAGAGGTCATCTAGTTTGATCTTATTTTATAAGTGAGGAATCTGAGACCCAGAGAGGTTAAATAATTTGACTATTGTCACACAGAGACAGAACTGTTCTTTAAACTCAGGTCCCTTGACCTCAAAGCCAACACCCTTCCCTTTGTTGCACCTATGGAGAAAAGCCATAACTCATTCAATTGACACAAAGTCATAAGATCTGAATTAATATGACACCACTTCTTTCATGGTGGTAGACTCTGGTTATTTTGCCATTAGCCATATTAGGAAACAGGCTCAGAGGGCTTGTCCAAGGTCAGGTCGTGAGTTATGGTAAATTAGCAGAAAAGCTAGAATGGGGCTAGAAACCAGGTCTCCCAACTCCTAGCCCAGGGTTCCATCCACCACATATCACTGTCTCCAAAAAGTAAGAGTTTTTGATACATCAGCAAATACTTGTTGACAATTTACAACATTACTGGCCTTGTGCTAGATTATGGATATGAAGGGACCAGATCTAAGGCACCTCCCTGCCCTCAAGGAGTTTGTCTTCTTGTTGGAGAGGTCAGTCATGCACACATGGAACAATGAGAAGCCACACAGAGCAGTGGGTTAGGAAATTCTTATTTCTGTGTATTGTAAAGATGGCAGGTCACTGAGAGATAAATCACCTCTCAGGTGCCTTCCATTTTTTAAGTCTACAATTCTGTGACCGTGAAGCCATAGAATGATTTATGAGTGTTCTCATGAAGTGTTTCACTGAACCCAGCTGGGTATGCCGAGTGCTGGCTCCTCTAGGAATAGCCGGAGGAGAGGGCCTGCTGCCTGTCCTCCCTGAGTCCCCAATCTGTTTGGGCAGATAAGAGTTGATTATGTACACAGCCCAGATTCAAAGTTTCTCCTCCCTTCTCTGCTCTCGTGGGGTCCAGGTGCCTTCGCCAAGGTCAAAGAGAGCCAGCGCATGAGTGACGAGGGCAAGATGGACCAGGACGAGGCCGATGGGATCCGCAAGCGCTGCCGAGTGGTGGGCTTCGCCCTGCAGGCCGAGATGAACCATTTCCACGAGCGTCGGGTGCTGGACTTCAAGCACATGATGCAGTCCTATCTCCGGCAGCAGATTCTCTTTTACCAGCGGGTCAGCCAGCAGCTAGAGCAGACCCTGCGCATGTATGACAACCTTTAGCCCTGTCCCCTCTGCCTCTCCTGCTGAGCCTCTGCTCCAACCTTCCCCTTCCCCAATGCAGCCTTGGCAGCACAGACGTCTGCTCAGGTAGAGAGAGAGCCTCTGGGGGCTTCCTGGTAGGGATGGCCAAGACCCAGCTTCCCCTGCCCCTTTTGTATGGTCCCCCTTTCCTTTGTAGGTGTATGTCTGCCCAAGGTAGTCTGACTTAATGGCATGGACTTAGAGGAAATTAGTCCCCTTCTGGGAGGCTGGCACAGCGACTGCCTTGATCCCTAACTAGAGCAGGGCTTGTCTCTCTCTGCTTTGAAAAAGGGACTGAGAGTAGGGTGAGAGCGATCTGGTTTCTAGTTTTGAGTGACCCAGCTTCCTCTTCACTAGAAGTGGGAGCAGAGGCGATAGGGGAGGGAGACCTAAGGCCATGGTGGCCTAGAGAAAGAGCCCAGGAGAACCTGCTCCCCAGCCCTAAATCCTTACCTGAATAAAATGACATGTCATTCCTAGACATCCCTGGATAGGATTATGGGGCAAATCCAAGCATCCCTTTCTTTCTGCTGAAAAACCTTAAGGCTTCTTCACCTGTCCTTCCCTTGAACCACAACCACTGTCTCCCTATGGCATGGATTCTGGCCATTGGCTCCCCTTTGTTACAGGAAATCTGGCCAGAGCCCAGAGGAAGGGTGAAGACTGGGGGGCATGAAAACTGCCCACAATCTCTTAACTCTCCTTCCTTCTAGTCCGGTTCCCCCTGGCCAATGGGGTATAGGAGATACTACAGTCTCTTAACACCAGGCCCCTTGGTGGGGTTTTGCCAGGGGCCCCTAATGCTTAGGTGAGGTCTTTTCCCTGGTTTCACCCCGGAAAAGATGGTTTTCATCTTTTTCCTTCTCACCTAACACCACTGAAGGTTGTAAGGCCCCCTGTGGGAGCTGCCTGGGTGCTAGCCCTGATCAATATGCTTGGCGGTCCTCTGCACCCCCAACCCATAGATAACCCTGGTTCTTACTCTGGAACTGAACCTCCCTAATATTCGTGCCCACCAGCTTATAACCCATGGGATTAGGACTCAGATGGCTTAGATTCCACAAGGCCTTAGAAGATCCCTTGAGTGCCTTTTGATCCCCCTGAATCTCAAGCGTGGAGAGAAGCTGCCAGCTGTGTCTACTTGTGAATGGCAGAGAATCTATGGGACAGAAGGAAGGGCAGGGGAGCTCAGCTCCCCTCAGAGTCCTCCAGATGCCCATCCCCTCTTCTCACATGCACTGTGATGCTAGCCTGGCCTCCCTGGGGTCTGGCAGAGATGGTCCTGGTTGTTGTTTACATCCCAGTGGGAGCTGCCCACACACCCTGTAGGTTTTTGGGGGTGGAGGGGGTGAAGGGGTGCCACCTGACCGTGGCCACACAGGCAGATGTGGGCCACAGCTTGTTGGTGCCCCTGTAGGCCTTAGGCAGCCCCTCTTGCTTTTGTTCTTTTTTTTTCTCAAAAGAACTTTTACAATTAAAACAGCAGAGTTAAATTTTTTTCTGAAGTGTTGTCCTGCTCCACAGTCCCTCTGCTGATAGGTGATCATGAAAGCTAGAGAAGAAATAGCAGGGAGGGGGAGAGATGGGGCCACAAGTGTGCCCTTCTCTGGCAGTAGGGGCCAACTCGTTGGTTTCTGAGCAAGGTATGAGGTGGGGGAATGCATAGCAGACTCAGCTACAGGGAGAGGAAGGAGAATGAGAAGGGAGCAGATGGATACTTCTAGATGCCGTATCATAGAAACTTGTGGCCCTGGGCTTGTGTGAGTGGCCCAGTCCCACCCCCAACTACCCATATGAAATGAGCTCTGGCTGGATTTGCAGGGTGGAGAGGGAGTGCCTAGTGCCAGAGTTGAAGATTGAGAAATACGGTAAGGCCATCCGGTCAATCCATTTCACTGGGGCCCACTGAATTCGACTACATTGTGAAGGAGGCAAGATAAGATACAGGCCTTGGACCTTGGCTCCAGGGGGGTTGGGGGTGTAAAACATTAGGGGAACCATACAAGATGGTGCTGTATGTCGTATCAGGCCTGTGGTTTGAACAGACACACAGGAAGTATGGTGGAAGTTCCAGCTTTGCCATTAACTTTATAACCTTGGATCGACCACTGGGCCTCAGTTTCTCTATTTGTAAAGTACAGGGGGCCATATTTCTAAGCATCTTCCAGCTACTGGAGCTGGGATTATACAGGTGCCCTGAGGATTACAGATTCATACATCTGGAGCTGGAAGGAAATCTCAGGAGAGACACAGACCAACTCTCATTTTTAGGTGAGAAAGCTAAAGGCCAGGGAGATTGTGGTTTGCCAGTTACTCTGGTAGTAGAAGCCAAAGAGGAAGAAGATCTGTATGGATTGGCTTCTTGGAGGGGGGTAGGGCTTGAGCCGGCCCTTCCAGAATGAATTGAGTTTGGCTAGGTATAGAGGAGGGGACTCCAGGCTAGAATATGGTATGAAAGAATGAGGGACAGGTGGGGAAGGTAGGAGATTATAAAGGGGAACTGTCCGTATGTTGTCAGCCCCTAACTGGAAGGATGGAGTTTCTTTTCTATTAAGCAAATAAAAAATCATGAGCTTCCTTTGCTTCACACTGGGGTTACAAACATTAAAAAAACAAAACAAAACCCAAAACCAAAACAGTTCCTGGCCCCAGGGAAAGGGGGATGTACTCAGATGAGCAACATAGGGTGTATGGTGTAATAGCAAATTTGAGGAAAGAGATCATCCTTTCAGCTGGGGAGGAGGGGGAATGAGGAGAGGCCGGAGCTCGATCTGTAGCAGAAAAGGACCCCTGGATTTGGGAGTCATTGGACTTGGGTTCAAATACCAGCCCAACAGCGGCCAGTTTCCTCTGTCGCCATGGGTAAGTCCTTTAACTTCCCCGTGTCCCTTGTTTTCTGCTCCACGAAGTAAGGGGATGGATTTCTGGAGGAATGTGGGACCCAAAGTGGGAAAGGGTGAATATCGTGGCTCCCCAAGGGAGCCAGGAAACGTCTGGAGTGATTCCCGGCCGCCTCACTTCGGAATTAAACCATTCGGGATTTTCCAAGAAACCCGCCCACCGCTCTCCACGCTCAGTACAGTTCCTGGCACCTAGTTAGCGTTTAATAAATGCTTGGCATCCTCCCCCACCCCCCTTCCCTTCTGCCTGCGCCGAGCAGGGGTGGGGGCGGGGTGGGCCGGTGGCAATGAGGTCATCCTCCTGGCCAGCTCCGGGGCCCCGTCACGTGGCGGAGACAGATGTGCCGAGCCCTGGGGACTGCGGGCGCTGGCCCCATCGGCCTTTCTCTGGCTCTCAGTGGGAAACAATGACGGGCCTCTCTCTTTCCCAGCCCGGGCTGGGGGCGGGGAGGGAGGCCAGGGACCCGGGATGGGGCTGCGGACAGCCCTGACCCGGGAGGGGCCCGGCTGCTGGGTGTAATTGAAGGAGGATGCTGAGTGTGGGCCTTTGTGACACCCCTCCCATGCCACCACGTGGCTCCGGGGGGATGGGAGAGGGCCAGGCCGGGTGGAAGGACAGACTGACTCCTGGTTTCTGGCCCGGTGTTCCCCTCCACCCCCACCCCCAGAGATGGTGCTGCGCCAGGGATGGAAGGAGAGGAGGAGCCCCTGGACCCAGCCTGCTCCTCCCCCGTGGGGTCAGCCAATCGCCAGGCTGTCGTGTCCCCTTTTTCCCCCCCCCCCCCCCCCCCAAAACACGCTGACACATCGACAAAGCCCACGTCCTCACACATCCAGAAACACACACAAGCAAACCCGGCCCCTGAAGGTCTTTGATTTTGGAATTCTAATGCTCTGTGACATTGCACTCAATCACAAGCGCAGTCCCTTTTCTGGGACTTGCGGTGCCCTCTCCATCTCCCCACCACTCGCACTCCGCTCTCCAGTGACAGCAGTCCTCCGCTTCTCGGTTATTTTCGCAGTCACTATCATGCACCTATAAGGGGCAGGGGTGACAAGCTTGATCACAGAAGCCCCTTCCTCCATTCTGTATCTGATCCAGAGTGGGAAGGAGGCTTGGGGTCCAACTCCTTCATTTTACAGATGAGGAAACTGAGGCCCATAGGGTTTATAATCTGCTCAGGATCCCACAGGATGGGGAGGAGAGCAGATACCGAGGCTGACGCTGCAGGGCCCATCCGAGGTCCCTCTCCCGAGCCTGACCCCAGTCACCCCAGGGCGCAAGCCTGCTCCACAGGAACACCTGAGCCGCCGCGGGGGAGCATGCCTTTGGGAAAGAAGGCTCCAGTCCCGTCTCCCTCCCTTAGCTCTCCCCAGCAGGAGTTGGACCAGTGGGGTGATCGGGCCGTGCCTAGACCTGTCCCGAGTGGCAGGGTGACTCTCAGGAAGTCTTCCTTCCTCCGCGCCAGGTTCCTCTCTCCGCCCTGCCCGCACCCCAGGGGCGTGCCTTTGGATTGATTTTCGCCCTCTCCACCAAAAACAAACAAACAAAAAACTACCTTCCAGGAATCTCCCGGGTCCTGCCCCGAGACACAAAAAGAGGAGAAAACACTGGCGAGAAACCACCCAAAACAAGGCCAGGGTGGGGGCAGGGACAACGTGGTTCTGATTAACATTCCCGGCCCTGCTTCGGAGCATGTGAGGACTTGGGGCCCGCCCTGCCCCGACCCGCACTTTTCCCTCTGCTGACTCAGCACTCCCCAACCGCCAGGCCTGCCCTCCTCCCCAGACAGACCACGCCCCCTGCCCTCTTTCACCTGTTGCCCCATTCCCAGCCCAGCCGATTCCAGACCTCAGGACCACAATGAAGGAGCAGAGCCCCCCTGCCTTAAACCAATCATAGGAAAAGGGAAAAAACCAAACAAACCTAGAGCTGTCCAGAAAAGTAAGGAAATCTCCCACAGAGCAGAATAATTGCACGGGGAAGGAGAGGTCTGTGATGTTCCAAATAATTTATATGAAAACCTCCTTTTGTGATGTTCAGTCGCAAAGCTGAACACTTTATTTAAGAAAATAGGTTGACAAATTTGAAAAATCCTCCAGAGAGGACAACCGGGACGGAGAGGAAGACCCTGAGGATCTATCTGCTGAAGAAACTGGAGGCTGTTTAGTCTGAGAAGGAAAACAGTTAACGTGGACGGGAGACCTGCCTGCCGTTATTTGCAAGGTCAACCCGAGAGAGCCAGTAACTTTTTCTGCTCGTCCCAGGACCCTCCCCTCCCCCTTCTCCCAAAGGGGCGTTAGAAGCAATGGTTAGAAGTTGCAAAGAAGCCTATTTAGGCTGTTTAGGAGGAGAAATGGGAAAATGGAATGGCTTGACCAGGAAAATGATGGGCCCTCCCTGGGGGTCTTCAAGTAACGACTGGATGACCCTTGTCAGGAGGCAGACTGTGGAGGGGAATCTTTTTGGACCACTGAGGTCCTTTCCATCTCTGAGATTCTGGGCTAATAATAAACTTGTATAACACAATCCCTCTGTTGTATAACACAACCTCCCCCTTCCCCCCCAATCTTTATGGACTTGGGGCTGTTTTCAGCTCTAATGACCTAAAGCATTTCAGCACAACTAACCAATACATCATTTTAATGTGACAATCTATACAGTTTTCCAGAGGGATGGTTGATCACCTCTGCACAGAAAGGAAGGAGAAAGGTACATTTTCTCAACTTTCTACAACAGTTTAAACTATGGAGTCTGAAAAATGGATAATGATCATCATCATTTCTTTGTTATTGTTATTCTAAAATGTTTTTATAAGCTTTAATAGCTTTACCTGGCACTGAGACTTTTGGGGACATACAATATTTTGTTTTTATGTGATCTTCATTTCCAAATATGCCCCTATCCTCAATCCAACAAGCCAAACCCAGTAGCAAAGTATAAAGGAGAAAAATCAATTCATCTAAACCAACAGACACACCAATTGTTTCTGAAAGTATATGCAGTATTTAACACCCATAGTCCACTATCTCAGCCAAGAAAGGTAGGAAGTAGAAACTTTTTTCTAAAGCACTTTCCTGTACAGTCTTCTCTTTAATTCATCCTGTCACTCCTGGGAAATAAAAAGGATGTAATTACTTTCCTCCTTTTACTGGTAAAGACAAGATTGGGAAATTGTTTTCATCCTGTGCCCCAAAGCAATAAGAAACATCATTTCCTAGGAAACCTAGGATCTCTAGAGGGCATGTGGTTCTGTGAGACTAGCACTAGCTCTGGGGTCAAAAGTACTAGATTCAAATATCGCTTCTATCTCATACCACCCATGCAACACAAGGCAAAGTCATTTCATCTCAGTTTTCTTATCTGTAAAAGTCAATATAGTCCTTGATAATGAATGATCTCTATGGGGAAAATGGGTACACAGGAGTAATAAAAAAAATAGCTTGGAAAATGGGGTTCAGGATTAGAAATGAAATAGGCCCCAAACTTCCTGTATATATGAAAGAGTGGGAAAGTGCTGGACACTGTGAGCATTGAATGACATCACACCAAAAAAATGAAATTGGCTATATTTAAACAAGAGGAAGCAACTGTGAAAATCAGAATGGTGTAGTAGAGTTGGAGAGCCTGGGTTCAAATCCTGATTCTGCTATTTGCTACCTGAGTGACCATGGGCAAATCCCTCCCACTCTCTGAGCCCAAGTTTTCTCCTCTATAAATGAGAATGTTGGACCATTTGATAGTGCTATGCACTCCATGCTCATAACAATCTTGGGGGAGAGAAAGGTGCTATTATGGTTCCCATTTTACTGTTGAGGAAACTGAGGCAAATGGGTCAAGTGACTTGCCCAGGATCACGAAGCTAGTAAGCGTCTGAGGCCAAATTTGAACTCAGGTCTTCCTGACTCCAGGCCTAGTGCTTTAGCCATTGGGCCACCAAACACTGTTCTGAATGAATGGCCTGGTTCCTGAGGGAGATTTTTTTTTTCCGAATTTTTTTTTTCCTAGCAGTATACAGTCAGATAATTAACTGGCTAGCATAAGGGTCAGTATAAGTGTAAAATCAGAAGAAAGGAGAAAGATGGGTTGATATCAGAGAATGCAGTTACTCCAGCTCCAACCCAACCTATTGTTTTAATTTTAATTTTAAATTTTATTTTTATATCATCTTCACTTCCAACTACATCCTTCCCTCTCTCCTATCCAGCAAGCTATCACTTGCCACAAACCTAGCAAATACACCACCCCAATCTAATAGTATATGCACTTTTCCACCCCAGTGAGAAAGGCAAGAGGGAGGTGCATTTTCTTATCTCTCCTCTCCAATTGAAACTTTTAAAACAAACTATGGAATCTGGAAAATGGGCAATCAGTAATACTTATCTTCAATTCCTTGTTATTATAAAAATGTTTATATCACTTTCACTTCTAAATATATCCTTTTCCCCTTTCCCATCCAAGGATTCATCCTTTGTAATAAATAATTTTTTTTAAAGAGAGAAAAAAACAGTTCAGCAAAACTAACCAATGTGTCCATTGAATTTGACAGTGTATGTAAAATTGTAAATCCATGTTGGTGCACTGGGCCTGGAGTCAAGAAGACCAGAATTCAAATGCTGCCTCAGACACTTATTAGCTATATGTGATGCTGGACAAATCACATATCCTGTCTGCCTTCATTTCCTCAACTATAAAATGAGGTCCAAAATAGCATTTACCTCCCAGAGTTGTTGTTTGCATCTTGTAAAGTGCTTAGCACAGGGCCCAGTCCCTAGGAGACCCTTAATAAATTCTTGTTTCCTTCCGTCTTCCCAGGACTCTGCAAAGAAGGGATGTAAAGAATGGCCCCCTTTTTTTAGAAAAGAAAAAATAGTCACCAAAATGAAGGGGTCAAGAAAGCCCAGAATCAGATTTAGCAAGCAAACATTTGTTCTCCAGATAAACATGTTGTCCTGAGCAACACCACTATAGGATACAAGCTCACTAGAAAAACATTGTAAAGAAGGAAGGAAGATAACAATACCGACTCTCAAAACAGTGAAAAGTAATGGAGGGGAAAATGAGCCTTCAGAAAGCTTGGCTTGAGAACCAGCTAAGCCAGATCATCCCAAGTGTATTTATAGATGAAGCTGATTTGATTGCGTGAACAGATTTGTCCGCCTTCTTATAATGATCTACCTTCATCATTAGTGATGGTGGACCCCCCACATGTGGATTTTACCACCTCAGTCCCTGCTGTGAAGAAGCCATCTGGAAGAGAGAAATCAGGAAGGGCAATTGAACTAGACCTAATATATATATCCTGAAGAAATTGATGCAGGAAGTAAGGGCTCTCAGGGTTGGATTTTCAAGACATTTTAAAGAGGAATACTCTCCATCTTTCTTAAAGAGAGGGGGGGGGGGGATGGAGACAGAGAGAGACAGAGAGAGAGAGAGAGAGAGATGATACCATCCACCCCCAAAGGTGACTAAGAAGGCACTTGTAGCCATCAGCCTAACCCACAGAACTCCTTTCTCAATTCTATGAACTCTTTAAGAGAATGATGGTCTAGCAAAGGCTTACTTGATGAAAACATGAGAAGGGAAGAGGCAGACTTTCATAAATGATTTCCTAAGGCAGGCCACATTTTCCCAGTCCCATACTTGACTAAGAGGTACAGAGAATGCGATTCTACTAAGTTTATTTTTGAGTTCATTTTTATTTATTATTTATAAATCAATTAATATTTATAAAAATATAAACTAATAAATATTTATAAACTAATTATTATTATTTATAAACTAAGTTTGTTTACCCTTTGAGTAAAGGATTGCCTTAGGAACTCTGTTTTTAAAGAAGGTATTTACCTTGAAGAAATTTCAAGAAAGATGTAGAGAAAATTTTGTTCTTTATTTTCCCCTTTTTTGGAGGGGGGAAGGCAGGGCAATTGGGGTTAAGTGACTTTTCCAACATCACACAGCTAGTAAGTGTGTCACGTGTTTCAGGTTGGATTTGAACTCAGGTCCTTCTGACTCAGGTCCTTCTAATATACAGAATCAGAAAAGAAAAGGGATTTCCTACTATGAAGGTGAACCTCAACTTAAGTCCCATGTTTCATCATTGCTTGGAGGTGGACCTTGGTTCTTTTTTTTTTTTTGAGGGGGGAAGGTAGGGCAATTGGGGTTAAGTGACTTGCCCAAGGTCACACACCTTGTGTTAATTGTCTGAGGCTGGATTTGAACTCAGGTTCTCCTGACTCCAGGGCTGGTGCTTTAGCCACCTAGCTGCCCTGGGACCTCAATTCTTAAATAGTAATAACTAGCATTTATATAGCACAAGGTTTGCAAAGTGCTGTGCATATATTATAGCCTTTGATCCTTCCTGTGATGTCGGTGTTATTCTTATACCCATTTTGTAGATGAGGAAAGTGAGACTGAGAGAAGTCTTTTCTTTGTTTCATGAGTTGCCATGGCCCAAAAGTTCCATACCTCTTATCCAGTTTACTAGTGATGAGCCTCTTTGGACTTATCTAAGCTTGTCTTTGGACCAGCACCAGGATAGTATTGTTCTCCAAATCTTCCCAGCTTACTAAAAGCTGCCATAAGTTATTCCACTAACATAGGCTTTGAAGAGTAAGGTAATGTTGGATTTGGGGTAGGAAAGATTGAGTTTGAATCCTGTCTCAGACACTTATTAGCTGTGTGATCCTAGGCAAATCATTTAACCTGTCTGTCTTAGTTTTGGCTTTTTTCTATTTTGGATCGGGGAAGGCAGGGCAATTGGGGTTAAGTGATTTGCCCAAGGTCACACAGCTAGTAAGTGTTAAGTGTTTGAGGCCAGATTTGAACTCAGATCCTCCTGGCTCCAGGGCTGGTGCTCTACTCATTGCACCACCCAGCCACCCCCATCTTTGTTTTTTCATTTGTAAAATGGAGTTAGGAAGAAGAGAACAACTATGAGCCAGACATTGGACTCTTTGAAGGAAAGAGAATGCCCTGGGGCTGATAAATAATTGCCACCACAATCAAGATTAGGTGAGAGATTTGGACAGTGTGAACCTCAAATAATTCATGTAGAGGATTCAGAGAAGCATCAGAAAACTTTTATGAACTGATACAGAGTGAAATGAGCCGAACCAGAAAAAACCTGCACCTTCGCAACAACCGTGGAAATGTAAGGAACAAAAACCCTAAACCGAATGTCATATAATTATAATGACCAAATTTGTCTCCAGAGAAGAGTTGAGAATTATAGAAGCACATAAAAATCTTTTTTTAGTTCTCTATAAATATCAACATAAATGTTTTTAAGTTCAAAAAGACCTTTCCAGACTGTTTGAAGGTTTCCGTGTCTGAAGGTGGGTGAGGCTGGGGAAGAAAGACTTTTCTTAGGGAAATAGATTCAAAGCCATAACCATAACTTAGAACAAAACAAGTCAAGTTACTAGGTGCCAAGCACCTAAGTACTAAGCAAAAGGGGATACAAGGAAAGGCCAAAGAAAGATACTCTCTGTCCTCAAGGAGCTTTTGTTCTAATGGGGGAGAGAAAAAGGAAAAAAAAAAGAAAAGAGAGCTAAAAAGCAGTGGGAGGGGGATGGAACACAGTAGAGAAGGAAGTCAGGAGCCCAGAGAATAATGAAGCAATGCACATGGCTGCCTCAAAATGAAGCTTATGGACATGATCCATGTGGAAATACGTTTAGTAGGATTGTACATATATAGCCTATATCAGATTGCTTGTTATCTTGGGGAGAGGAGAGGGAGAGAAAAATGTGGAATTCAAAGTCTTATAAAAGTGAATGTTGAAAACTATCTTTACATGTAATTGGAAAAAATAAAATACTATTAAGTGTGTGTGTGGGGGGGAGAAGGGGGAAAGAAACTTGTGAAAGGAGCTGGCCAATCAGAGCAAGGGACCCTAGGGGCAGAAGGATCTTCCTGGGTGAGAAGGCTGCAGGGTTTGGGTGGAGAAGCAAGTTAGGAGCTAAGCTGGGAGAGAAATGGGAGAGAATAGAGGGAACCTCTTATTTGGGCGACTCACCCATCTGAAGGCAGTTTCCAAGGCTTTATCAAAGGCAGGAGATCCCTTTCTTTCCTCCAGGAGACAGTAGAGCAGGAGTGCAGAAAGTAAATGAGTAGTGACTATTCTGTTCTGGCATGAAAATCCTGAACTGCATCTGAACATATTACGATCTTTTCCTTGTTCAAGATTCCCAGAAATGTTACCTCAGATGGTCTTGGGGAGGGAGACATGTCAAAGGGCACAGGGGAAGTATGTCAGTTTGGACTTCTCTCTGTCTCTAAGCTAGAAATGGCACAGATAGTAGATGAATGGTAAATTTATAAATTTAATTTTAACTAATTAAAATTAAATTAATTGGTTAGCTCAAATTAATAAATTTAAATAAATGAAGTTTAATAAATCAATTTAGTAAATTAATAAATGACAGACTTGGTCCAAAATCACAGAGATCAGTATTAAAATATTTTCTAGGACTCAAATCATTCAAAAAGCATCTATAACCTGCCAGGAACAGTGCTAACTGCTGCAAATGCAAAGACAAAAGTGAAATAATTTCTGCCCTCCAGATACTTATATAGTAATCTAATGTGTGTGTGACAATATGTGTGTATACATACATGCATGTACACTTTTAT
>NW_027187353.1:2972183-2987998 GCF_028583685.1 Petaurus breviceps papuanus | reverse complement strand
ATTTCCTAGGGTGACCCCTCCCTTCCCTGATGCAGAGCACACAGATGGTCTTGGAGAGCTGCTTGCACTGAGCCAGCAAAAGACTTTTCAGAACTATTAGACTGTTAGAACTTTTCTAGGCTGGTCCATAGGCAAAAGGTATGAAGTCCATCCCAGGGCCTGTCCTTGCAGCCTTTCTAGCTTGGTAGAACTGGCCAAACCTTGTGGTCTGCTGGGATAGCAGGATTATCTCCCCATCTCAATGAGGCATCTGAGAAGGACATCTTAAATTTTTGGACCTGACCTGTGGTATTGCATAGGAAATTTCTAGGGAAGAAACTTCCCCTGCCAATGCAGACCTGTACCTTCTCTGTAACTTCTAATTGTGTGACCTGGGAAAAGCCATTTCTCAACATCAGTTTTCATTTCTGTAAAATGGGGATAATTATAACCCTTTTCTCACAGGGTTGTTGATTGGATCAGATGAGATAAGTGCTTTGTAAACTTTAAAATGCTATCTAAATCTACCACTATTATTGTTGGAATCTTGGAATGTTATCTGGGCCCTGAAAAGTCAAGTTCTATAATAGCTAGTATATGTCAGAGGCAAGCCTTGAATGTGGGTTTTCCTCCTGTACTGGGACTCCACACTTAGGTGCCCCCCTCATTTTGCAGATGGGGAAACTGGGCTTCAGAGAGCCTAAGTGACTTATGGTCACACCTTTAGTAAGTGCCCAAGGCAAGATTCGAATCTCAAGTCTTCCTGAAGTCAGGTCCTGAACTTTGTATATACATGTATACATTCATGTCTGTTTAAATTTGCCCACTTATGTGTCTGGGCATTTCAGATATTAGTCTATGTTTTAGCATCTTAGAATGTTGCTCCGAGAAGGGAATCTGGAAATCATTTCATGTTCCCCTTGTGTTTGACAGAGTAGGTAACTGCACCCCAGAGTACCAGTGACTTGCCATCCCCATAATGAGTATCAGAGCTTTCATTTGAATCTCAGACTCCAAATCCAGGGCTTTTGCCCCTATGCCACATGTATTTCCAAGTGCTGTGTGTGTGTGTGTGTGTATGGAAGCTAGCTGGATACTAGAGAGGGAGCCAGCAGCTGCCGCTGACACAAAGGTATGCAGAATGTCCCCCAAATCTTAGGGCATTGCTGTACCCTAAGAGTTTTGGGACACCCCCTACTTTACTTTATACCAATTGACCAACTGACTGATTGCAATAAGCCTATTCTAAAAAAATGTCCTTTTTGAAGTGTATTTGAAGGCATTCCATCAGTAATCTAGCCCTTTCATGCATTGGACACACTGTTTTTCCCTCTCTCATCAAACCTTCAGTTTTCACACCCTGGGTTTGCTTACACTGAAGCCTGCCTGCTTGGCATTCTTGACTCTGACTGTTAGGTCAGAGCAGAGTCTCACTGGGCAGGAGAGACCCTAAGGTAGTCACTGTACTCTTGGCTATGGGGAAGCCATCCATACAGGCTTGTGCCAGGCCAGCCCAGTGGCCAGGGCAGCAGGACTTGAGGCCCCAGGGTTGGAAAGAACATCCTTGGAGAAGTGGAGAAGACTCGACATCCTGTTTGGCGGGTCTGACTCCCTCTGCCGGTTCTATTTACTGTCTCCCTTGAAACTGGCTGTTCTCCCCAGGGGGTGGGGACTGACCCAGCTCTCACCCAGGGCCAGTGATTTCTGTGCCAGCAAGGATCAGGCCTTGTTCCTGCCGAGTCCCTGGCTCCCAAAGTTCTGGTCCTGGCTGGGCTGAGTGTCTACTGTGAGAGCAGTGTTGCTGCTGGGGCCTGGGGTTTGGAGAAGGGGGAGGCTGGAAAAAACAGGGGCTGGCAGGGGAAGCACAGGCTGGTTGATGCTTCTTCCAGGGAATGGGCTCCTTGGGGGGGGCTGAGCCCACGCCAGGGCATTCCATCGCCTGAGGGATTCTGGTAAGAGGAAACTAGAGGCTAGAGGTCAGAAACCAGAAGGGGTGGGGACAAGGGCTATGGGCCGGATGGAGCCAAGGAAAGTATGATGGGCAGGCAGGAAGAACTCATTTCTATGAGAGGAAGGGATCAAGAGAGAGAGAGAAAGAAATAGCAAGGACACCAAGGGAGAGGGAAGAAAGATTTACCTTTAGACTTGGGGCATACCCATTGCCCCAGAATGTACTCGAACTTGGATCTGGCTCTAGCCTGGGTCTATTGATGACCTCATTCCAAGGGTAAGGAAAGAAAATCTGGACTAGAAGCTTGACTGGACACTGCTTGCCCTGAATATAGCTAGCTCCTTACTCTTCTCCAAACTGATCTTCCTTGTCTGATTCCTAGAAGAAGACCTTCTTTCTGCTGTCAGGGGACACTGACCTGTCTGGACCCCGAAGGCTGAGACCCGAGGGGGTGGGTAGAGGAGGGCGGTGGTCCCCAGAGTCAGATTGTGCTTGATTCAGGTCTAGGCACACAGGGTCTCTTTGAAGTATCTTAGAATCATGCATCAATGTAGGCAGTTTCCCCAAATGTCTTTTTTTTTTTTAAATAAGATTGGGAATTCCTATCTCTCCTAGGCTGGAAGTATAGCAGCCACTATCCCTCTCCTGAGATGCAGGTAAGTTTTGACCAGCTCTGTTTCTGACCAAGGTTGGCTGGTTCACATCTCCTTAGGACAGCTTGGAAGCGGCGCCGCCCCCCCCCCCCCCCCCCCCCCCCCTCCCCCGGACCCCCCCCCACCCCGCCCCCAGCAGAGATTATGAATGTGGCCTCTCTATACTAGGCCCCTCTCACTGTCTGTGCTGCATGTCTGGAACTCTCTCTCTTGTTATCTGCAGGCCAACTCTCTGCTAAAATCCCACCTTCTGCAAAAAGCCTTTATTCCTCCTTAATTCTGCATCCTCCTCTCTGCTGCTGATCTCCAGTTTATCTTGCACATATCTCGTGGGTTGCATGGTCTTCCCCCCCTTAGACCTGCTTTCTGAAAGCAGGATCTGTTTTTGTCTTTCTTTGTAACCTTTATATAACCCTTGGCATACAGTAGGCACTTAATAAATGCTTGTTGACTTAATTTAGCTTTGGAGTCAGAGGACCTGAGTGTGAATTCTGACTTCTCCTCTTCTGGGTGCTCACCATTCTGGAGGCAGACTTCAGGTGAGCACTGGTAGTTTTCACCTCTTGTTCCTCAGACATGAACTCATCCTCAGCCTCCCCAGTAGCAGGGGTTCGAGCTCTGTCTTCTCCAGGACTCCAGGATGCCTCCGTATGTCCCGAGTGGACAACCCTAAGTCAAGGCGCCTGCCTGTACAAGCTAGGCTCTGCTCCTTAATTTCCTCCTGGGGAAGAATAGGGTATTTGATCTGATGATCACTATGTCTAAAATTAATCCATGTCTCCCAGGTGCTAATGGGAAAGGGCAAACCACCCTGGTAACAAATGTACAGTTTAAGAGGGGCCTTTCCTCTCTCTCCACCTCTCCCCACCGAGTTTTAAGGGACCCCAGTGGTCATCTAGTCCCATGGTCTCAAACTCAGTTAGAAATGGGGGTTATGAGTCCACACATGAGGATCCAGGTGGGCTGCATTTTGATTTGGCTTTAAAATGTAATAGGGTATATGTTTTGTTGTATTTTTATTTATTTTGTAAATTATTTCCCAATCACATTTTAATATGGCTTGGGTCACACTTAGCAGGACATAGGCCTGACATCTCCTGTCTAATCTAACCCACACCTGAAAAAGAGTCTCCCTTATAATATCCCAATGAAGGGGTCACAGAGCTCCACAGAGATTTGGAGGTCAAAGGCCTCCAAAGAAGGTCAAGCTGTGACTTCCTTAGATGACCTCTGCATTTCTGGATAGCTCCAATTGTTAATATGTATTCTCTGGTTTAATAATGCAGCCAGCCAGTCCTTCTAACAGTGGACTTTCAGGCTGGCAAATGGGTGAGATGGGCCTTTGAGTCGTTTGGAGGCCATTCGGAGCCCCTCAGATCATGCTAACTACCTAATTTTCCAGGCAGTAAGGGCCATAGGAAGTGCCTGCTTAGAAGCATGAAGAGTACAGTGAAGCCAGGGGAGGGGGAAGCTTCTGGGAAGGAGGACATGGGAAGGCTGCATTGGAGGGCAGCTTATTCCCATGGCCTTCCTTGGGTCCAGATCTTAGAGCTGCCGACAGTCTGTTTGCCAGAGCAGCAGAAGAGAAGGGGGAGGAGGTCTAGGCCTGGTGTTCGGGTCTTCCAGGTTGCTCCCTCCTCTGCCTCTGGCTGAGCTCCTAGACTAGAATCATAGAACACCAGATCCACCATGCACCTGAGAGACAGCTGGCTTCGCCCATTTCACAGAGGAGGAAACCGAGGCCAAGGTATATTTGGTGATTTGCTACAGAAGGTAAACACCTTGAGGGTGGGGTCTGCCTCACTTTTGCAATTGTACATGGAACCCAGCACAGTCCTTGGCACAGTGGGCACTTGACAAATGTGCCAGGTCACAGAGGGTAAGTGACAGCGGGAACTGCAATCTAGGTCTCATAGGATCATTGCTTTAGAGCTAAAAGACACCACAGGAACCACCTCATTCAACTTTTCAGTTAATAACTGAAGAAACTGAGGCCCAAAATGGAACATGCTATAATAGCTAATCACAATTGCTAACTTTATCTAGAGCTTACTACTTGCTAAACACTTTGCATTTATTGTCGATTTTGATTTGGTGCTATTATTATGCCCCTCCCCCATTTTACAGATGGGGAAACTGAGGCAAACAGGTTAAGTGACTTTTCCAGGGTCATACAACTAGTGTCAGTGGTTGGATCTGAACTCAGATCTTCCTGACTCCAGGTCCAGTGCTCTATCTGGTGTGCCACTTGGCTGCTACTAAATAATTTGCCTTAGGACACAGAGGTGGATGAGATTTGAACCCAGATTCTAGGGTGAATGCAGTTTCACATTCCTTCCTTAATTCCTAGGCTCACTCCCCCAACACCATACGAGCTTTAGATCATCAGCAGTGACCCTTGGAATCAACCCAGAGGACCATCCTGATTGACCTTGGGTAATCAGTCAACAAGCATTAATTAAACTCCTACTATATACCAAGACTGTTAGATCCTTCTAGGGGAGGGACAGATACCAAACTCCATTAAACAGACTCTTGGATGAGAAGTGATAGCCCATGACATTACAGGTCTATCATACAGGAGTTAATTGAACACTGTTTCTACTGAGAGAGGCAGGTAGCTTGATGAAACAGACCCTGAGTATCAGCAGACCAGAATCCTAATACCTCCTATCCATTCACTGCTAGCACAACCTTGGGTAGGTTACTTCTCTCTGGCCTCAGTTTCTCCCTCTGTCAAAATGAGCAGTTTAATTTAACTGGACTCAAAAGTCCTAACTTTCCATGATTCTAGTCTAAGGATTGTGGGGGATCAAGGGGCAGCCCAAGAGCTGCAGTGTGTGTGCATAGAAAACTGCTAGCCAATTTCTTCCTCCTTCCTCTCTCATCTCTCCAGTCCACACGGGGATTTGGATATAGGGGAGGGTGGTGGGGAGCCCTAACATTCAATAACCCTATGACTTTCCAGCACTGGTCCAGGACTTGGGTTTACCTGCCTCCTATTCCAGGTGGATGGGGGTGAGTTGCCCCCTAAAAACCTCTAGACAAGCAAGAAGATTCCACAGGGTTCCCCAATAACCTGTTTTGGTCCTCTGTCTCTTCCTCATAACAGACGGCTGTCAATGCTAATGTTATGATCCTATGAGGCGGCAGATAAGGGTGGACCAGAGTTTGAATACTCCCTCTTGACATTTACTAGCTGTACCATGATGGTGGGTATTTCCTCATCTGTTAAATGGGCCAATCCTACCTTTAGTGCCTACCTCAGAGCTATGATGGGGCTCCAATGAGATCATGCACAAAAAGGAACATTAAAATGCAGCTGGAAGGTCAGTTAGCATTTTATCTTTATATAATAGGCCTTTGGGGCACCAAAGATTGACATGGAATGCAGAAGACCCAGGATCAAATATTGTCCTTTTGCCTTATTGGGTCTCAAGTTTCCTTGTCTGTGAAATGGGAATAATAATGCCTGAACCACCTGCCTCACAGAGTGATCATTCTTATTTTTTTTTCTTTTTGCTTTTTGGAGGACGGAGGGCAGAGCACTTGGGGCTAAGTGACTTGCTCAAGGTCACACTAGTAAGTGTTAAGTGTCTGAGGCTGGATTTGAACTCAGGTCCTCCTGACTCCAGGGCACTAAGCCGCCTAGCCACCCCCTCACAGTTATCATGAATCTCAAATGTTAAAACCTTGGACTTAGGACCTGCTGAATGTTTGCTTTCATGGGTTTGATTGCAGGTAAGGGCTACTTTAAGGCTGTGTGGTGAAGTGGGAGTCAAATGACCTGGGTTTAATATCTACTGGATGCTTCTTTTTACACCTTATTCCCCGCCCTCCCTCCCCCAGCCACTGCAGTTTCATCTCCCGGCTGCTTCTCCCACCAGCCAGCTCATCTGTTGCCCCTGAGCATTTTCCCTGGCTGTCTCCCAGGCCTGGAAGGCCCTCCCTCCTCATCTTGGCCGCCTGGTGGCTTTCCCACTTCCTTTAGGTCCCAGACCAAGGACGCCTTTCTGAACCCCTCTTCACTCTAGTCCCTTCCCTCTGTTGATTATCTGCAGTTTACCTCGTATAAAGCTCGTTTGTACACACAGTGGCCAGTGGTCTCCCATTAGAGACTGTGCTTCTTGGGGGCAGGGACTGTCCTTTGCCTTTCTTTGTATCGCTGGGGCTTATCGCCAGTGATGGTCACTTCACTGAAGGTGGGATTCCCCTTTCCACATGCCAGTGGTCTAGAGGCAGCTATCTGGTACAGCTGTTGAGCTTAGAGTCAAGATAACCTCAGTTCAAACCCTGTCTCAGATGTAGCTAATTGTATGACCCTGGGCCTCAGTGTCCTCATCTTTAGAATGGGGATAATAATAGTACTTCCCTCACAGGGTTGTTGTGAGGGTCAAGAGGGGTAACATATATGTAAAATATTATGTAATGTTATTATTATTATTCCCTAGGCCAAGATTATAATGTAGTAGGAAGAACACTGACTTTTGAGTCAGAGGACCTGGGTTCCAATCCCAGTCTACCACCAGTGGGACTGGACAAGTGTCTCTCCTTTGGATGTTGGATAAAGTGAAGAAGCTGGCCTTTCCAGTGCTGAGTCCACGATTCACCAATCACTCTCCATGAAAGGAGCCTAGCACTGAACAGGGCTCCCCCTGCCCGCTTCCCATCGCAGAAATAAAGGCAGCTTGGACACCAAGATGTTGACCAATCAAAGCACCTTTTATAGAGGCCCTGGAGAATCCCCACACACTCCCAAGGAACATGAACTGGTGGAAGCCCTGCCAAGGCTGCTCAGTGGCTTCTCGTCCCTGGGTTTCGCCATGGGCTTAGTCCTTGGTCCCCTGCAGAATGTGGTCTTTCTGATGGCATTTTCCCAGGACCTTAGTGCCAGAGATGCCATGTGGTCTGTGACCCCGGAGAGCTGGCAAGCCAAACCCCTGCTCTCCCATTCTGGGGCAGTTACTTCCAGACCCGGACCCTAGAGCTGGGATCCTGGTGCTTTTCCTGGCCCAGAAGGCCAGCTTTCCCAGGTTTTTTGCAAGCTCCCAACCTGGTCCGCTTTAGTAATGTGTTAAATAGATTTTTGTGCAATATCCCTTAAATAAATGTGGATACCCTCCCCCAGGGAACTCCCTTCCTTCCTTCCCATAAACCCTGAATATATTGTCTTACTGACTGGGTGGCCACTACTGGACCTCTCTCCCTGTCCCCACTAGCCCCACTATGAGGGGGAAGACCTTGGCTCTTGGCTGCCACCATTCTTGGGCCCTGAGAGGAAGCTCCTTCCCAGAAACCCCAAAGTGGGTCACAATGGGAAGGTGTTTCCCCCATTGCAGAGTGAGGGAGGGCTTGTATTTCGGGTCTGGGGAAAGTAGAGTCTTGAGGTGGGGACTCCTGAAGTATAACCCCATCTATCTAATCTCCACCCCAGCCAAGGCTCTCTAGTAGGGGAGAGCCTTTCCTCTTTGCCCTTCCCTTGACAGGGGGACATGACTTACCCAAGGTCATGCCAGGAACTGGAGATGGGATTTGATGGACCCAAAAGTTTTGCTTCCCCCTGCTCTCCCCATTAGGCCATCCTTCCTCCTAACTGTTCAAATGGGGTCCCCAGCAGAGGGGCCAGATTAATTTCCTTAATTCAATTTTCCATCCCTGCCCCCACCTCCTCTTATTCCTAAACCTTCTGAGTTCTCCAGGTGTGGTGGTGTGGGGAAGGGAAGATCCTTGACCCTCATTCTCGACCCTTTTGGATCTTTGTTCCACCTCGAGGCCTTTCATCTTTCTCCCACAATTTACTGGGTTTCTCTTTCTCAACAGATGTCGCAGTGAAGGAGTTGGCCACTTTGGTCACCCCGAGAAACCCACTGAGAAGAAGGAATGAGAGGAGCTAGAATGGATAAAAGGAAGTAAGGAAAATGGAAGTGGGAGGTAGAAGTGGGACCCTAGGACCCCGAGGAGGAAAGAGAATTGTCTGTCAGAGCTGTTCCTGGCAGGACAGGGCTTCAGACCCAGTATTGGCCATTCTTTAGGGCAGGGTTGGGTGTCCGGCAGAATTGCAGCAGCTCTGGGTCCTGCTGACCCCTGGCCTCAAGCCCTTTGCCAGGCACTGAGGTCAGTGGGATGGTCTGGCTGGGGTCCGTCTTGCGGAAGGTCTCCGCGTCGCTGGCCATGCCGTTGCGAGGCTTGGCCGACAGACCCTGGACGTTGTGCTTTCCTGTCTTGTTGCGCTTGCGGAGGTAGAAGAGCAGGGGCAGAATGAGGGCCAGCAGGAGCAGGATGAGGCAGATGGGAATGATAATGCTAAACATGTTGGCTTCGATGAAGCCTAGGAAGGTGCCCCCTTCTGCAGGCGTGGCACTGGTGGGCGTTGCCTGACTCTGCCCACTGGTGGGGGCCACTTCTGCCTCCCTGATGTTGGGGGTGGGTCTCTCAGGCCCCTTGGGCCCTGTCACTGTCCTGGAGGAGCTGTCTTCTCCACGGGAGCCCCCATTGGTTTCAGAGGAGCCAGGAGAGACGAGCAGAATCACGCCATAAGGCCGGGATGCGTTGTAGGGCTCTGACATGTAGTCAAGAGAAGCCACAGCCGGGGGCACACCCCTGGCTGAGAGTTCAAAGGTGATGCTGTCATGCAGCATTGCTGGCTCCCTACCTTCCGGCTTGCTCAGCTCCAGCCCGATCAGCCCTTCCTGGAGGTCCTCCTGGGTGAACAGGTCTACTGGCTGGGCCTGAGGATCTTGCTCCCTGTCCCTGGGGATTCGCACTATTTGGCCTCTCCGTGGTCCCTGAAGGATTCGGAACCGGGGCACACTCTGTGTCTGGTTGGCCAGCTCCCCAGCATCTAGGATGCCCGTGTCCAGACGAAGGGTGGTACCTTGGGGCCATGGTTCACCAGCCTGTGCCCGCACCAGTGCCCGTACAGTCACATTCACTGTCGCTGAGGCATTGGCGCCACGGGCAAGTGAGAGGAGGTGGAACCAATCCGAGGCTGAGGTGAAATTGGTGAAGGAAAAGGCTACTTCCCCTTGCTCTACTTGCTTCTGGCTAAAGCTGGTCTTGGGCTGCCTGTTGACTAGCACATGCCCATGTTGGGGCATATGGGTAATGGAATATGTGGCATCTGGTTCTTCTTGGTCAGAGATGACAAAAAGGTGCTGCTGGGTCAGTGGGGCCCAATTCAAGCCCTGGGGTATTTCTAGTGGTGACCGGGTCCGTACCTCAATGGAGGATGGCAGGACATCCACAGAAAGGGAGGAGTCCACAGGGGGACTTGCCCCATCAGAGATGCTGAGCTGGAAGATACCCAGGGTGCTGCTGCCGTTGGCTGTGAAGATCAGCCTCCCAGCATCCACGTCTGCCTGGGTGAACCGAATCACAGGGGAAGGCTGACTGTCCATCAGCAGGAGGTAGCCATTGTGAGGTGCCCTCTTGACATGGTACTCGATCTCTTCAGGGGAAGAGTCTGGATCCACAGCGCTCAGCTGAGCCCGGGAGAGGGGGGCACGTGTGCCCCGAATGATCTTCAGAGGTCTGGAAGCCTGGGGCTGGGGTGGTTTCTCATTGACATCCCTCACAGTGATCTGGAAAGTCTCAGAGATCACAGGCCCATGTTCTGTGGTGGGGGGCTGAGCAGAGTCTTGCTGCCCATCCTGGATGGAGGCTTGGAAATGGAATCCATCTCTCTGGGTGCCTGAGCCCCTGTGGATGTAGGCCAGCTGTCCCCTGGCCAGGTCAGACTGTAGGAAGTAAGGCTGGGCACCATCCAGGTGTTTGCTGCCCACCCACAGCTCCCCGTGGGCCGGCAGCTCTGTCACTAAGAAGACTACGTTGTGGGAGGACCGATCTGAGGCTGGGATGCTGGCCAGGAGGTTGGAGGCATCCAGGGATGCCCGGGTGATCTCTGCCCTCTGACCCTCTGGGACCCAGAGACCTAGAAAAAAAGCAGAGTAAGTCAGTAGTGCTCTGGATCCCTGGAGGGCGGGGAGCAGGAGAAGAGGTTGCAGACAGGGACTGAAAGGAGGAAGTGTGTCCCAGATATGTGACGAATGAATGGAAGAATTCATTCATTCAAGCAGGGGATGGTAGCCTGAAGATTCTGAGCTCACTTCAAGCCTTTCCTGATTTCTTCAGCTGATAGCATCCCCTCCCCCCTCCCAATTACCTAATTATCTAGTATTTATTTTGCATATTTCCTGCAGATACTTATCGACTACTGGCAAACTTGTTTTTCCTCCAGGACTGGGGCTATTTGGTTTTTTGCTTTGGAATTCCTGGAGACCAGCACAGTGCTTGGCACAGTGAGTGGCCTAATTGTTATTGGCTGAATAACTTCTTGTCTGAAGGGTGGTCCCTGCCCGTGTCACCACTTGGAGGGTCGGAGGGTAGGGACCCTGTTTCCCCTAACAGATTGGGGCTGGGTGGGGAGGGGGAGAAGAAGGCTACCTAAGAGCTGGAATAGCGATTGGATCTCCTCACTGCAGGGAAGATTTCGTGAGGGCAGGGACCATATACTCTGCCCCTCACACCAGGGGTTCCCTGAGGATCCCCATCTTTGTGAGACCTCTTGAGCTGACTCAGGGGTACAGTCCATCAAGCTGGGAGCTCCCTGAGAGGAGGTAAGGGTCTTTCTTAACAGCCTGGGAGCTCTCTAAGGAGAGGGACTGCCTTTTCTCCTCCCCAGGGGGTATTTCATGAGCCTTTCTGATAGATGAGAAATTGGTCTCTTCTACTTAGTTGGTTTGGGAACGGAGCTTTCCCTACTAGGTTTTGGGACTGTAAATTTGAATGAGAGAAGAGAGGAAAGCTTCTGGCAGCCACAGAACTTCTACCCTTGCTTTTGCCTACAGGGCAGAGAGCATCATGGAGTGGTGGTTGATCCCCACATCACCCCCCACTTAGTTTCCAATCAGACTGCTCAACGGCCCATCTGCTTGAATCTTCTCCTAGGTTCTTTGACTTTCCAAGGTTCTGAGAGGAACCACTGCCCCCCCCCCCCAAGTAATACACCATCTTCTCCGAGGCTTCCCCACCTTCCCCAACTTGGCATCAGTTTCCCCAAACACACAAACAGCTTTCACCTTCATTCTTCCAGAGGCGACTGGGACGTTGGGAACAGGGCACCTCAAAGGACACTGCAATGGAAAGGCTGATGGCAACATCTCGGGCAGGCGGTGAGGACACCCGGAGGCCCAGAGTGTCCTGGGCCAGCCAGAAGGGTTCCAAAGGCATCTCGTGCTCATAAAATATCTCCCCTGAATCCACCTAGAAGAGGAGAATAATTTTGGATCTGTGGTTGTCATGGGGTGGAACTTGAGGTTTTTGAGGCTGGAGGGAAGTGGGTATCCCCCTCAAACTAGGAAATTAAGAGGTTAGGGTTTCTGTGTTCCTTCATCAGACCAGAGACTTCCAGCGTTGGGATGGTTCCCCCTCAGACGCTAAGCTACTCAAAAACCAGGGTTGTGTCTCCCAGTTCAGATCCTGGACTAAGGGAAAGAGCCATGGCTTTTTAACTGGAATGAGAGTTTCCCAGAGTAAGGATGCCTTTCCTTTCTCCATCTACCTCTCCAATGCCCAGGACAGAGATCTGTAACAAGTAACATGATTGACTCTTCAATGCAGATGAGTTAGTCAGATCCTTCTTCTAAGGGTTTGGTGAGAGAAGGGAAACCCAGAGCGCTTGATGCTGTCTAGAGAAGGCAGGGCCAGGGAGGAGGGGCTAGGAAATCCAACTAGCGTGCCACTGGGCAAATACCAATGTTAGCATTCTAATCTTATACCATCCCAGTGCCAAGCACAGAGCAAATGCTTAAGAAATGCCGACTGATCAAGTAACTTCTCAGCTCCGGGACTCTTGGCTGAAAAAAGCTTACACAATCTTTGACCATATTAAGAAACAGCATGTCTAGGACTAGGTTCCTGGTCAGATAACATCAGGTGTGTTGTGGACACTACATTTCAGGAAGGTCACTGATAAACAGGAGCCCATGGGGAGGAAGGCAACCCAACCACAACGGTGAGAAGACTAGAGACCATGGAGTCCAAGGTCCTAGGGGAGAGACAAATTGGGGAGAGTAAGACAAGGTTGTGGTGGGGAGGAGACTGGTGTGGAAACATCACTCCTTGTTTATACAATTATGAAATAATATTTTTCTCTGGTCTAAAAAGCCCTTTCTAGACTTGAGTTTCAGGGGAGAAAACTCTTTGGAAAGGAAGGTGATAGGTTGAGGATGAAAAGGTCTTGCAGAAGAAAGTAGGTTAAAGGGGATAACCCAAATTTAGAACAAAGAATAACTCTTTGACTTAATATTGTCTTTCCCACCGTGAAGGGATTGCCTACTGACCCATCCAAAGGCTATCTCTAGTTATTTATTCCCAGAAGGAATTACCTTAAGACTCACTCATAGTAAATGCCTCTTATTCCCTTTTGAAGGGAACAGCCCTCTTCTATTCCCAAGATATTACCCTTTGGGAAGAGTCCAAATGATTCCTTAAGGGGAGTGGTCAAGAAAATAATGCCACTGGAATGTTAACCTAAACTGGTTTTTGTACATTGTGATTTTCTTCTTCAAGATTCTTATGTTACCTAAAATTTTCTTGGAACAGAGACATATTGGAGGGTATGAGAGATCTATTTCAGACATCAATCTAAGCCAGAAATGGTTTGAATCTTAGATTAATATTAAATTTAATAAAATTGTTTCTGGCAGATGTGCCTGAAATAAAGAATACAATATGAATATTTTTATTCTTTGACACTTATGTCTTCAATATTTGAAAGATTGTCATGTGAAAGAGGGAATAGGTTTGTTCTCCTGGGTCCTGAAGAATAGTACAATATACAATTGGGTAGATCGATGTCACCAACAGATGAATTTTGTCTCAATATAAGGGGAAATCTCCCTAATTATTATAGCTGCCCACTGTTGTGGACATTCTCCATCACTAGGGGGATGGCTTTTCCATTAAGGTTAGGCTGACCCCTTGTTGGGAATAGCAGGCAGTCCTATTTAGGAAGGGGAAGATGACATCATAGAAGTTCTTACTCAGGAGAGTGACTGTTTCAGGCTGTGCCTTTCCTTGTAAATAAATACCCCAGGCTCAGAGCTGCAGGTGTAGTGGGAGGGGAGTTATTTGGGAGGCCTCTGGGGAAGATGGGAATTATGT
Organism: Petaurus breviceps papuanus; assembly: GCF_028583685.1. Taxonomy (NCBI): domain Eukaryota; kingdom Metazoa; phylum Chordata; class Mammalia; order Diprotodontia; family Petauridae; genus Petaurus; species Petaurus breviceps. The sequence continues at coordinate 2,974,252 of NW_027187353.1, read as the reverse complement.
GGCTAAAATTCCTTTTCCCATCCCTCTTCCTGTGGTCCCAGGGAATCCTGGGGAAATCTTCCATTTCTCAGGTGATAAAGTTGATAACAATGGTTGTTAAGGCAGCTCTGCTGAAAATTTCATGAGAGGAGGAAGGAGGGTAAAAAGGAGGAGAAGCCAGAGATATGCTTGGTGACCCTGGAGACTTGGAAAAAGATCTAATAAAATAAAGAAACCAGAAGGAAGTTGGGCTTGTTTAGCCTGGAGAAGAGAAGGGTCAGCAAGTAGAAGAGGGAGGGAATAAGCATTTATAGAGTACCTACTGTGTGCTAGGCACTGTGCTTGTGCTAAGCTATTAGGATCTAAGGATGGATTCAAACTCAAGTCTTTATGACTCCAGGTTCAAAACTCTATCTACTGTACCACCTGCTGCCTCTTCTATAATAATCTGATTTTTTTGGTTGGAGATTTCACTTACCAGTACAACCTCTCCATAACAGATAATGAATTTGAATGTCACAAATATGTGTGACTAACTCTCATCTCCTGATTGTCTGTCATCTGAGAACTCAAGGGCAGAAGCCTAATGAATGAATTTACTAATAGCTTTTCCTCATTTTGAAAGACAATAATAGTCTTTCCTGGAGTCCCTGTAGTGAGCACTATTTGGGATCTCTTTCTATCTGAGTGGTAAACAGGCTTTATAACGGTCAGAACACTGCTTCTAGCGACACACAGAAATGGTGTGACTCTATTTTCACATCTGTAAAACAGACACAATAACTTCTTTACTACTTATCTCACAGGGTTGTTTGTTAGGAAAACTTCTTTGTCAATTTTAAAGTCCTGAAATTCAAGTTACAACGAGCTTGATGGCCTTTCTCAGAATGCTGAGACTTTTCACAGATCATTGAGACAGTAAATTGGGATTTCCATGACTTTCATCAGGTGGTGGTGCAGAAGCTAGCCAAAGGTCTGAAGTCAGGAAGACCTGAGTTTAAACCCAGCCTCTAACACAAACTGTGTGACCCTGGGCAAGTCACTCAACTTCTGTTTGCTTTGGTTTCCCCAGCTGTAAAATGAGAATAATAATAGCGCCTACATTCCCAGGGTTGTGGTGAATATCAAATGAGATAATATTTATGGGGGAACAGTACTTAGCACAGTGCCTGGAAAATATTAGGTACTATCTAAATGCTTATTCCATCCTCCATTTAAAAAACCAGTAGTGTATTTCATTGATGGATGACTGCTAGCCAGCCTATATTCAGTAAGCTTACTATTAATTAGGGACACATTAGCTCAGCCTGAAGAGTGGTTGGGAGCCTGGCAAAATGATAGAGTGGGCTTGCATTAACTCTTATTCCCAAGGATGATTATGGTTTAAAAAAATGTAAATAGCCTTTGATGGGGCTCTTACCATTATAGGTAAATAAAGAAGTTATTAGCTTTTGAAGGGAAACATGGGGAAGGGAGTGGTCAGGAGGTTTCCTGAACCCCTAGAAGAGCAGTATAGTCTTGGAGTGGGTTTGTTTGGGACTTTGGTTGCGCCATCCAGAGGGAGTAGTGGACATGCCCACTCAAAGCCTTGAGGTATGAATGGGAACACTTCAATTTTCTCTGTCTAGGCTTTTGGGAGGGAGGAGTGACCAGCTTTCCCAAGCATTCCACCATCAGCCCACCTGAGCCCTGGGCACGGCATCCATGGGAGCATGGCTAGAGTTCTCAGACCTTTGATTATACATCACCTTGTGACATTCTTCCTTGAGCTCAGATTTGTCACATGATATCTACTTTAAGCACAGGTCTGACCACATCACTGCTGTGTAACAATAATTAGACCATGGGGGCCTGGACCCATTCATGGAAAGGGATTGGCTGAGGTCCTTGGGTATATGGTCCAGGGAAACCATGTGACTTAAGATGTGAGTTCCAAAACCCTTGATTTTTGGGAGAGTCAGTCAGTCAATAAACATTTATTAAGTATTTACTATGTGCCAGGCCTGGTGCTAAGTGCTGGGAATACAAAGAAAGTGTGTGTGTGTGTGTGTGTGTGTGTGTGTGTGTGTGTGTGTGTGTGTGTGTGTGAG
>NW_027187353.1:2963274-2972083 GCF_028583685.1 Petaurus breviceps papuanus | reverse complement strand
GTGTGTGTGTGTGTGTGTGTGAGAGAGAGAGAGAGAGAGAGAGAGAGAGAGAGAGAGAGAGAGAGAAAAGAAGAAGAATAAGAGGGAGAGGGAGAGAGAGACAGAGAGGGAGAGAAAGAGATGGAAAGGGGGAGAGAAAAGATAGGGGGGTAGAGATAGAGAGAGACAGAGAAAGAGACGCAGAGGGAAGGAGAGGGAGAGAATGAAAGGGAGAGAGAGAAAAAGAGAGAAAGAGAGACAGTGGGAGGGAGGGGAGACAGTTTGTGCTTTAGAAAAATCACTACAGGGGTGGCTAGGTGGCGCAGTGAGTAAAGTGCCAGCCCCAGAGTCAGGAGGACCTGAGTTCAGATGTGGCCTCAGACACTTAACACAAAAAAAAACTAGCCGTGTAACCTTGGGCAAGTTACTTAACCCCAATTGCCCTCCGAAAAGCAAAAAAAAAAAAAATCACTAAGACAGCTGAGTGGAAGATGGGTCAGAGTGACAAGGGACCTGAGTCAGAAAGTCCAACCAGTAGGCTATTACTGTAGTCCAAGAGTGAGGTAACAAAGGGGTGTACCTGGATGGAGAGTGAGTAGAGAGAAGGGGGAGTAAATTTGAGATGTTCAGTGAAAAGAGCTTGGCTATGTGGGGTGAATGTGGGTGAGAAATCTTGCAAGGGTGGTGCTGAGGCTGTGAATCAGGAAAGGGCTGTGTGGTTGGCAGGGAAACAGTGCTGAGGCATCATCATCCCAGCATGCAGTTTTCTGTAGGAAGATGGGCAGCTCCTGGGCAATGCCAGCTTCCCAGGTGTCTTGTTAGCTGCCCCAAGTTTGAGAGTGTCTGGACTCAGTCATCTAGAGTGATAATGAGAGTTTTTGGGCAGCACCAGGCTCTTGGAGAGAAAAGAGGCTGCCAGAATCAGAGGAATGGTTGTTCTCTGTTCCTTCCTCCAGAAGGAACAATGATACATATGATACATAAAAGTAAAAGACCTGGAATTTGAACTCTGCTATTATAGCAAGTTATTTGGAAAGCTCCATTTTGATGGTTTTGCACATATTGAGTCATTTTGGTTGTATCTGGTCTTTGTGACACCATTTGGGGTTTTCTTGGCAAAGATACTGGAGTGATTGGCCATTTCCTTCTCCAACTCATTTTACAGATAAGGAAACTGAGGCAGACGGGGTTAGGTGACTTGCCCAGGGTCACACAACTAGTAAGTGCCTGAGGCCAGATTTGAACTCATAAAGATGAGTCTTTTTAACTCTAGGCCAGATACTCTATCCATTTTTTCCACCTAGCTGCTCCATTTTGCACATAGTAGGTATTTAATAAATGGTTGTTGAGTGAAGGAGTGGGTGTTCGGTAGGGTGTACGGAGTTGCAGATATGGCCAGGGCTAAGTGTTAAGTATACACATATATGGACGTGATAGATTCGAGGTTCTTTTCTATTGGAATTCTGGGCCTGGACAGACAGACAATTTCTGGCACAGAGGCTTTGGGATTGCGGATGAGTCCAGGGGTAGATTTAGTGCTTACCTCTGCCTGTGTGAAGTTCCTCAAGGCATCCCCACTGCTCCCTAGACGAGAATGGGCCAGCCGCCCCAGTCGAGGACCTCGCTCCACCAGGTAAAACAGGTGCTGAGGGGCTGTGTCTTCATTGGTGGTCACTTTCAGGTTCCGATTGCTAATGGTCTGATAGGTTCCTGTGAGAAGGCAATTTGGGAGCCCATCAGCTTCTGGACAGTTATAGGGTCACAGATTAGGGCTGGAAGGGAATTTAGGAGTCATCTGGTCCAACCCCCCTATTTTACAGATGACAAAACTGCAGCACAGAGAGAAGGATTTTGCACAAGGTCACACAAGCAGTAAGTGATGGAGCTGGGATTTTTGAACTGAGGTGTTCAAGTGGTTTCTGTCATGTTTGACTCTTCATGACCCCATCTGGGGTTTTCTTGGTAAAGATACTGGAATAGTTTGCCATTTCCTTCTCCAGCTTCTTTTATAGATGATGAAACTGAGGCAAACAGGGTTAAGTGACTTGCCCAGGGTCACACAGCTAATACATGTTTGAGGCAGAAGATGAGTCCTGATTCTAAGCCCAGTGTTCTATCTACTGTGCTATGTAGCTGCCCTCTGAACCTTGACCTTGAACATGGTCCCCCAGTGAAATTCCGGTGTTTCACACCAACAGTGTGCCCGGGGAATGCTTGGTAGCTAGAAGCTCTTGGGCAGACTCTGCTGCTACTTCGGCTGCTCTGAATCTGCTGGCTGAGGGCAAGGGGTTTCTTTGTTCTCCTCAGTTGGCAGGAGGAGTAAGCATAAAGTAAGCATAAACATCCTTTGCCAGGCTCAGCAGCCCCATTCTGACATGCTGATAGCCCCGGTAAAGACAACAGGCAGAGAATAAATAAACAGACCACTGGTCCTAAAGCAGACCCACCTGGACAAATGGTCAGGGCCTGGTTGCTTTCCACAGTGATTTGTCTCAACTTCAGAGCTTTCACAGAGAAGAAGTGTCCCGGGGAGACGTTATCTCCATCGGATAGGTTGAAGTGGAATCCACCATCCAGGGGCCCTGGAGAATGACAGGAGGTGGTACCATGAATATGGCCTTGACTTCTCACTGTGCCCTACAGATGGATCGTTACAGGGTTGGGGGAGAACTGTGATTGTGAGGGGTAGAGGTGGGATGGTAGGTGCCCCCTGGTACATGTCAGGTCCTTCTGGATGGGAAGTTGGAGCTGCAGGGGGGCCGGAGGGAGGTGGAGGAGTTTGGAGGGTGTGTGGCAGGGAGTTCGGGTAGTTTGTCTCCTGGTTCTGACTAGGGGTTCTTGGGCTCAAGCAGAGATAACTGTTTTTCCCATCTCCTCATGAAGATGGGGGCAGGAGGAGGAACAGATAGGACTGGGAGGAGCTGACCATTATGCCACCAGGTGCATAACTCTCCACCCCTTCAACTTCTGAGTAGGTGCTGAATTCCCTTATTCAAATGCAGGCTCCTTGCCAGGGATGGTGGTGGGCGCCTGAAATCTCTGCTATGGGGAGGCTGAGGCTGGTGGAATGATTGAGCTCAGGAGTTCTGAGCTGCAGGTGGGCTAAAGGTGATCAGGTATATACACTCAAGTCTGGCACCAGTATGGTGAATCCTCAAGGAGTGGGGGGCCGCCAAGCTGCCCCAGGAGGGGCAAACCTGCTCAAGTCAGAAATGGAACAGGTCAAAGCTCCTGTAACAGTCAGCAGTGGGACTGGGCCTAGGGATGGCTTCTGTACTTTCATCTAGAGCCAGATAGGGAAACCCAGTGTGAAAAGAAAGAAAGGAAGAAAGGAAGGAAGGAAGGAAGACAGGAAGAAAGGAGGAAAGAGAAAAAGAGGAAGGAAGAAAAAAGGAAGGAAGAAATAGAGAAAGAGAGAGAGAGGAAGGAAGGATGAAAGAAGGAATATAAGCTCCTTGAGGGCAGGGCCTGTCTTGTTTGCTTTGATGTATATCCCTAGTATGTAAACACAGTGCCCAACACATATCTATCTGTATCTATATCCATCTCTTTGTCTGCACATCTGTCTATCCATTTTTCTATCTCTCTGTCTGTCTGTCTCTCTGCTTTTCTGTTGCTCTACATGTCCACTAACCTTCATGGACGAAATGAACCAGCCCATTATTGATCTGGGCCTGAGTGAACTGCTGGATCTCTGTCCTTGGGGACAGCCTCAGCACCATCTTCCCATTGCTTGGCGGCTCGATGGAGAAGATCAGATCTTCAGGTGTGGAGTCATCGTCCTCCCCTTTCAGGATATCAGGGGTGATCTGGGCGGTGGCTCCTTCCCACATCTGTAAGTGCATCAGAACAGTTAGCCCATCCCCAAGTAGCAGACCTAGGGCCCTAGCTAGGAGGCAGCAGCAGGCCCTAGTAGAGGGTCTTCTCTGATGGGAGGAAGGACACAGGTGCTGCTGCTTACTCTCCTTCTACTTATGTGGGAATCAGGGCTGCCTTTTTTATACGGTCACCTTCCTTCCCTCCCCCTCTCTTCCCCCAAATCTCCAGTGACTCCTCACTGATAAAATAGTTGAGTCTGAATGCCTCAGCTCATCATTCAAAACCTTTCATGATCTGGCCCATGGCACAGTGGTAAGATTCATGGATATGGCATCATAAGACTTGAGTCTGAAGCCTGACTTTGCAACTTCTTATATGGCCCTGGATGAGCCAGTCATCCCCTCTGAGCCTCAGTTTCCTCACTTATGTCAATGCTGTTTCCTGTTTAGAATGCCATCCCTTCCTCGCCCATCTGTGCTCTTTCCATCCTCCAAGGTTCAAGATCCACCTCCTCCAGGAAGCATTCCCTGAATTCTCCAGCCCAGGCTGACTTTTCCCTCCTCTGATAGATCTTGTAGCACTTACCATTGGCCACAGTACTCAGGACTTGATCACTGGCTGCCTCCAATCATTCTTTTCTGCATATAGATCTGCCTTATTATCTTTCTAAAGTATCAATCTGGTCACCCCTCTGTTCAAAGCCCTTCAAGGGCTCCTCACTCCCCACTAATAAAATTGAATCCCCAGAGTCTGACATTCAAGGTCTTTGTCAAACCTTATCTCATAAAACCTCTAAGTTTTATCAATCAATAAATAAAATCGCTCAGTCAATCAATCAATAAACACTTAATTTTTTTTAACTTTTTGGAGGGCAATTGGGGTTAAGCGACTTGCCCAAGGTCACACGGCTAGTTTTGTGTTAAGTGTCTGAGGTCAAATTTGAACTCAGATTCTCCTGACTCCAGGGCCAGTGCTCTATTCACTGTGCCACCTAGCTGCCCCTCAATAAACACTTATTAAGCACTTATGGCATTCCAGGAACTGTGCTGGGGATACAAAAAGAGGCAAAAAACAGTTCTGTCCATATGTTCTGTGTGATACAGAGGAAAGAGCGTTGCACTTGGGGTCAGAAGAACTGGGTTAGATGCTGTTTCTATTGCTTAGAGCTTGTGAGACCCCAGGCATTGGAACTCAGGTGGCACAGACTTTAGGTCCAACACTCCATCTACCCAGCTAATGAGCTGCCTTCCTTAGCATTCCCTGCTCCACTCCTCCCCAAAGCTAGGCTCTTCCCCTAAGAAATTACCGTTGTATTTCCTTTCAATATATTATGTATCTCCTGCTGGGTACAGATGCTGATGTGAGCTCCTTAGGGGTACAGACCGCTAGCCTGGTATATCCATTACCTTCCCCAGTGTCCAAGCACACAGTAGGTGCTGAAATAAATGCCTGCTGATTGATTTCTGATGCAATGACTAGCTGTGTGATGATATCAGGATCATGGCTTAAGGACACCTTAGACATTGTTCAATCAAATTTTCTCATTTTATAAGTGAAGGTGAGGCCCATTGAGCTTACAGAGCTAAGCTAAGGTCCCGTGGCTGGTAGGACAAGGCACTTGGGACGTTGTGATAGTAATGGCAATTAAAGATTCCCCTGTATTGGCTTGGTTTTCAAATTGATTGTGTTAAAACCCAGAGTTTGTTAATCCCACCTGTGGGATGGGCTTGTTGATGTGAAAAGAAAGTCCTGAACTGGGAGGAGGAGCTGGTGATGTAGATTTGGAGAGACACTAGAGAGAGGCGGAAGATCTTTTTGGAAGCAGCACCTCGTGGAGAGAGAGAGACTAAGAGAATTGCTGGTGGCCGCTTTGAATTGCCCTGGACTTTTGAGACCTGCCCCCTGAGCTGCCAAGGACTGAGGAGACATGGCTGTTTTGCTGGTACTTTGTCTGTCTGTTTTGATGTTGTTTTGTCAGATTTGTCCACTGGTGAAAGACAGTCCTTTTGTTGAAGAAGTCCTGGAACCTGGCTGTTCGCTAAGAAGCCCTGAGACTGTCCTGCAGACAGAGAGTGAATACTGTCCACTGGTGAAGGACAGTGCTGTTGTTGCAGGGGTCTGGAGACTGTCCTGCAGACAGAATGAATACTGTCCACTGGTGAAGGACAGTGCTGTTGTTGCAGGGGTCTGGGAGCCTTTCTGTTGGTTCAGAAGCCCTGAAGAAGGATTTTCTTGTTGTATGTTTACAGAAATCCTGGGAGAGGGCTTTGCTAATGTGTTCAGGGGTTCTAGGACTGTTCTACAGACAGAGGATAAATTCATGAAGGGACTGGCAATGTATCTTATGGCCTTGCTAAGCCTTGTCTCCCCAGGAACTAAGATTGCTGAGAACTTGCCTCGTGTCAAGATGAAGAAAAGACCTCCATTTGGGTATTAAGTGCTGTGTTTAAACTTGATGTAACTCTGGGGTAGATTCAATTGTGATCCTAGGGGTGGGGAACTTTTGACCTTATTGTGCTCTGTGATTGACAAATGAAGGTACTTTACCTATGTTTGGAAACTAATCTCCATTTGAGAAGAGGGGTTTTGTGGTGGACCAAATGAAGGTATAGCCTAGGGGTGGAGAAGTATTTAGAACAGAGACTTTGTAATTGATTGAATGATTGGAAGGTCCTGGGGTGGGGTAGTACTTGGAGATTATTTAATCACGCTTAGTAAATGCTGTATTTGGAATGATGTCATGTTTTGATCTTCTCTGTTCTGGGTTTGTTACTGAATAAAATGGAGAGCACCAATGCTGGTATTCTGAACCTTGGGAAGTTGCCTTTCCTTGGCATTACATTATAGACGTCCAAATTCTCTGTATGTGAGGCTGGCTGTGGGAGGAGGGAGTTGTTAGAGTATGTTCCAAGTCTCAAATTCTATGGCTTAAAAAGACTGAAAAACGATTTTTAAAAACAACTATCTGAGGCAGGTAACTGAGTGAAATAAAGAATTATGGAAATAGATGTAATATATTCATATCTAAATTCAAAGAAAAGAACAGAGAATGGGAACCAAGGCCTAGAGAGGAAGGTGGGCTGTGTGTGTGTGTGTGTGTGTGTGTGTGTGTGTGTGAGAGAGAGAGACAGAGAGACAGAGACAGAGAGACAGAGACAGAGAATGTCCCTGGCTGTGACCACCTTAGAGGAGCGGGGACTCTAATACATACATCTTAGTGAAAGCTAGAAGGGAGAGAGCTCACTCCCCCACCTCCCCCCAGGCGCCAAGCTGGGGTCTCTCAGCCACTGGAGCTCCCCTGGGGATCAGTGTGGCTGCCAGCTCCAGTTCCCCTCTGTTATTGACACCTGTCCTCCAGGAACTGGGTTTGTGTGTCTGCCCCTCCCCCCTGCCCTTCCTAGCCACTGTGTCCCCAGCTTGGGAGGGGTTCCCTAGAAGCAGACATGGCCTCAGCCATAGGCAGAGGACACCTGAGGCTTGGGAAGGCCCCATTGCCTGTCTCCTCCCCCATCCCTCCTCTCCCTGCTGGTGGACAGCTGAGCTCTCCTTCCCAGGAGCCAGAGCCTTTCACTCCCCAGGGAGGTCTCAGACTTAGAATGTGCACAACTATTGGCTAGGGACCCCAGGGATGGCGTCACACCCAGGGGACGGACCAGGCCCCTAGGGAGAGTAGAAAGGAGCTCTAGGGAATGGTAATGAGCCCAGGGCTAGGGGCTAGTTGGGGGTAGAAGGAGTGGAGGAAGGGAGGGAAAGTGCTCTGTGTGTGTATGTGTGTGTGGGGGCGGGGCTGGGCTAATTCTGTTGCTATCACAGTTTTTCCCCAGGAGGTTCAATCTCCCCAAAGCTCCCTGAAACTACAGAAAAGCAGAATAAGTCTAGAGCAGGGGGCTATCTGAGCCTCCACCTCTCTGTGGCGGTTCCTTCCCCCACAAGAGCCGGCCTTCACAGTGGCCCCTGACCCCATGGCCATGAGGGCCACAGCTCTGCCTCTGGAGGCCTAAATTTTGCCATTGCCTACGGGACCTGAGGCTAGGCCGGAGTCCTGGCTCTCTGGTGTCCTGGGCCCCATCTGTAGGCAGTCTGGGAAAGCCCTCTTGTCAGAGTCAGGCTTTGAAATGATTGGAGGAAATGCTGAATTTCAGTTAGAGGGGAGTGAAAACAAGGTCATTTCTTCCCCATCCAAGTTCACAAGCTCCTATTCTAGGCGACCTTTAAAGGCCTAGTTAGCTCTAAATCTGGCCATGGCACAGTAGGAAAAAAACCTAGGATAACAACCACAACCAGCACAACCACCACAACTAGCACAACCACCACAACTAGCACAACCACCACAACCACAACCACAACCACCACCACCACCACAACCAGCACAACTACCACAACTAGTACAACTACCACAACCACAACCACAAGAGCTAGCACCACCACAACCACAACAACTAGCACCACCACCAGAACAAAACCACAACAGCCAACATTTATACAGCACCTACAAAGTTCTCATTTGATCCTCACCACAACCTTGGAAGGTAGGTGCTATATTATACCAATTAACCTGAGGCAAACTGAGGTTAAGTGACTTGCCCAGGGTTTCTCAGGTCTTCCTGACTTCAGGCCTGGTGCTCTATCCACTGTGCCCCAGGATCTTAGACTGAGAGTTGAAAGGGGCCTTAGAGGCAGCAAGTTTAACTCTTTCATTTGACAGATAAGGAACCTGAGGCACAGAGTGATCTAATGGCTTGCCCAGGGTCACACTGCTAATGGTGTCTGAGCTGGGGTTTGAAGCCAGGTCTTTCTGATTCCAAGACCAAATGTCCTTTACACTGAAGGCCACTTTGCTTTTTGGTACCTGAGTGAGGTATGAAAATAACCAGTCCTGGGGCTTCGGTTAGTTTGCTGACCTGGGAGTTTTTAATTCCTCCCTCCCTCCCTTCTCTCTCCCTCCTTCTTTCCCTCCCTCCTTCCCTTCCTTCCTTCCTTCCTTCCTTCCTTCCTTCCTTCCTTCCTTCCT
>NW_027187353.1:2943984-2963264 GCF_028583685.1 Petaurus breviceps papuanus | reverse complement strand
CCTTCCTTCCTTCCTTCCTTCCTTCCTTCCTTCCTTCCTTCCTTCCTCCCTTGGTTAGTGCCAGCTGGTTGTATTCTGGCACATAATAAACCCTCACTGATTGACAGAAGACAATAACACCTCTAGAATCTCCCTCCCAGGGCTCATGGGAGGCTGTAGATTCAGAAGTGAAAAAGAACCTCAGAGGCTATGGAGTCCAGCCTCCTCGTTTTACAAATGAAGAAACTGAGGCGAAGGTGAAGTGACTTATCCAAAGCCACATAAGTAGTAAGTGGCAAAGGCAGGACTGGAACCCAGGGCTCAGACCTGTGGAACCATGAGAGTGCCGGTGATCTCTGTGCTCAGAGGCAGTGAGATGCACTGGAGAGAGAGAACTGTGGAGCTAAGAGACCTGATCCTGCCTCTGAGGCTCACTCAACATTCATGGGAGACGGGGAAAGAACCTGAGAGGCCACTGAGTCTGCCCTTAATTTTACAGGTGGGGAAACTGAGGCAGAGAAAGGCTAAGTGACTAGTAAAATGTCAGAGGGAGCCTTTCAGCTCAGGCCTTCCTGATTCCAAGCCAGCCCTACCTCTAGTAGTAGTAACAACATTCACACAGCACTTGTAGGTTTGTAAAACACTTTATACATATTATCTTGATTGATGCTTGCAGTAACTCCATGAGGTATAGGGGCTATTATTATTACTCCCGTTTTACAGATGAGAAAACTGAGGCACAGAAAGGTTCAGTGGCTTGCCCTGGGTCACAAGGGAGTGTCAGGGGTGCGATTCAAACAAAGGTCTTCCTGACTCTCCATCCTCTCCTTGCCCCTGCCCCTTTCCAGCTGAACTTCTCTGGCTCCGTATTCTCATCTGTTAAATGAGGCAGGGGCCTAGATGGCCCGGGAGGCCCCTTACAGGTCAGTCTGGGGTCCTGGGGTCCTATGACCTTTTTAATTTCTCGGTTGTGTTTGTGTGTAGAATGAGGGTATCTGGAATAGATATCGTTCCAGGACAGGGGCCTCAGGACAAATCTGAAGGAGTAAGGGGCTCCATGGACAGTGAGAGGGACACCCAGTGTGCTGGCTACCCTTCCCCCTCTCCCGAATCCTCCGCGGAGGTGGGAAGGGAGGTGCCCAGCTCTGGCTATAAGGGCTCCTCTGACATATGTGCTGAGCCCGCCACCTTGTGGCCACACTCAGGTATTAACTGTCCTCTACTCTTCCAGGGAAGACCCTCAGTTGGCACACCTGATTTCTTGTTCCCCCTCCTGGGACTAGGCATTAAGGGGAAAGAAGCTTCTGTGCAGAAACTCAAGGGCACTCTCTCATCTTCTCTTTGTATTTGTACCTCTAGCACCTGGCCCAGTGCCTGTCAAATAGTAGGTGTTTAATAAATGCTTCTTGATGAGTTGACTGGCTTCTTCCCTACTGTAGGTGACCATCCAGACATGTTTTGCTTCCCTACCCCTCGGAGACTCCCCACTTTAGGCATGGCAAAAAAATTCTGTGTGCCACCCTGGCCTAGGCTTTCTGACTGAAAGAGACTTTGGAAGAAAATAACTCGTTTTTCTTGGAGCCAAGTAGGGGAGTTCACAGGCAGGTTCTCCAGAAGCCTGAGTTCCCGTTCTGGTTTTGTCATCGGCCTCCTCTGTGAGTCTGAGCGGGTCTCATCATCTCTACAGGCCTGTCTTCTCAGCTGGGACATGGTCAGGTCCTGATCATCTTGGGATCATTCCATGGGAGGGATGAAGGTTCAGAGCAGGATATTAAGACAGAGCCCTGCTCTCCGCACTGCCTCCTTCCTCTCATCTTCTCAATGGAGTTTGGATAGAAACAGTCTCCGGACAAGTCTTCTTCTGCTGTTTGTGAAAATCTGTATAACTGAATGTTCTGTGGACTCCAGCACAGACAAAGCTATGCCAGGATGAAAGGCCACCCTCTACTTTCATGGGAAACAATGTCAGGCTGAGAACAACTGCACTTTACAGAGATGATCGCATTTGGTCCTTGGGACAATCCCACAAAGGATGTGCTATTATCATCTTCATTTTACCGTTGAATAAACTGAAGCTAAGAACAGTTAATGACTTGCCCAGGGTCATACAGTGAGTCAGTATCTGAGGCAGGAATCCCACTCAGAACTCCTGACTCCCAGCTCTTTACTCCCTTCACTGCTAGAACTCCAACAGCGGACAAGACGACAGGGATGACGTGTCCCTCCCTCATCCTGTGCCCACATGGCGTTAGTCCTAATATTTTGTCTCCCACAATCCTCCAGGACCCTACCTTTCCCCCTGCCTTACCTTATCACTAGGCTTCACTTATTTCCCCTCTGGGCACACTGGACTATTCTCCACAGCCCCAGAATACCCCTTGTACTCGCCCACTTTTGCTCATTCTATTGACCCTACCTAGAATGAAGTCCTACCTTAACCTAACTCAAACACCACCTTTTCCATGAAGCCATCTCTGATTTCCCCTCCCCCCCCAATGAGCTAACTCTTCAGATCTCATGGAAGCCTTTGTTTTGCATCGTTCTAATGGAATGGATGGAAAGGCATTTACTATGTGCGGAACCCTAAACGCTGGGGATACAGACAGAAACTGGAACCAATCCTTGTTCTCCAAGAGCACATTCTAATCAGGAGAGACAATACATAAAGAAAGGTCAAGTTCCTATTTAGCCCTTGGAAGATGGAAAGGCCAAATAGGATTTGGATTTTAGCAGGGAAAAGTACCAGGTAGATGGTGAGGTCCTATGGACCTTGGGGAACAATAGCATGGGTGGGCAGTCCCCAACCAAGAGGAGAGTGGGTCGAAGGATCAGAGTGCAACAGAACTTATCACATAATAATGTGCCTGTGTCTCATCACTACTAGACTGTGAACACCAAGAGGGCCGAAATCACAACTCATCTAAGCTTTGTATCTCACCTGGGACTTCTGCTCACAGTAGGTGCTTAACAAATGTTTGGAGAATGAAAGGTGAGAGGAGCCTGCTATTGACTTTACCCCAGCAGAACCTAGGGGAATCCTGCCTCAAGAGTCCCGTTAACATTCCCTGAGAGGCAACCATGTGTTGGGGGGGGGGGCAGTGTTTTGTTCCCCCTGCTGGGAGTCTCAGCTCTGGTCTCTATCAAAGTTCTTCAAGTTGGTGACACACTGTCATTGACTGCTTGGTTTAGGATAGCCCTTCACAGAGCTGTCACTGACTTCACAGCATAAGAAGGAATTCTTCCCACCTGCCATTCTGCTCCCCGGATCTTGGCACTTTTCCTCCAGGCACATGGGAGGGTAGCTGGGAAGGATTCTGGGAGAACCTTGAGCACTGGCTATCATAGCTTTCTGGGACTCCTGAGGAGCCTTACCTGTACACCGGTGTTGACAGTGAGGGCTGGGACTTGGTCATTGAGGGGCAGGATAGTGATGCCAAAGGCCACGGGCGGGCTTTGTCGGTCAATCTCAGAGGCATTGGCCACAAGGATGAAACTGTCCGTCAGGGTCTCACTGCCATCGTGAACATAATGGATCAACTTCTGCTCCACCTTTGGAGGGGAGAGAGATGGACACCCAGACAGATCAGAGCCCAGCCTTGCCTGCCTCCTCCTGCGAGCAGCCCTCCTGGCCCCTTTCCCACACCCCGCATTTGGTCAGGGACGCCTTTAGCTCCTTGGGGAATCCCTGGCCCTCTGCTGAAGTCTCGCCATTGTCTCTGGCTGGGTCCAGCCCCCAATGCCGCCATCCCTGTTCTGCTGGGAGGGGCTGCTCATTCTCTCTTTTCACTCCTTCATGACCACCCTTCCCCTTCTTCAGAGAGAAGGCTCCTGCCAGCACAGTGGGCCAGTGAAGTTTGTTACCTTGTCATTCAAGGCCCTTCACAACCTGGCCTCATTCCACCTCTCCAGCTTTGGTTTCCTTTCCCTCCCATCATCAGTCTTCTTTTTCATCCAGGCTGGGCTGCTCCCTATCCTTCACTCATACCAATCTCCTTCCAGCCACTGAGCCTTCCCTCCCCTCCCTTCTGCCTGGCCCATCCTTCAAGGTCCAGCTCAGTCCCACCTCCTCCAGGAAGCCTCCCCTGACCACCCCAACCTACACTGACCTCTCCCTCCTCTGCCCCTTCCTACTTCCTCCCTGTGCCCACTGAGCAATCCTTTCCTGCCCTATTAGTAACCCTTCCAATATGACTCCTCTCTCCCCAGCCAGACTGGAACCACCCCAAGAGCAGGGACCATGTCAGTGCCTCTTCTCACCTCACCACAAGTATAGCCTGGCCTGAGCTCGAGGTGCTCAACCTTTAAACTCTTCTTGTTTGACATTCAAGGCCCCAGAGGGTCTGGTAACACTCTGCTTTTCCAGGCATCTCTCACATCACTCCCCTCTGCACTCTAAGGTCCGGCCCAACTTGGCAACTTTTGACTCTCCAAACACGCCCAGGACTGTCCTGCTTCCACACTTTTGCTCTCTCTCTCCTCTTTAAAGCCCAGCTCAGACACCACTTCTTCCAGGAAATCCTCTCGGATTGTCACATCGGTAGTGAGTCTCCCCCCACCCCGACTTGGTTTTCCCTTCTTTTTAAGGCCTTTATCATACAGCACTGTATTATAGCCGTCTATATTGGTATTCTATCTCTCTGTTAGAATATAAGCTCCCTGAGGGAAAGGACCCCATCTTATCTAGATTTCCCATTCCTATCCTGCCCACAGTAGGTTCTCAGTACATATCTGTTGTTGCTGCTTCTCAGTACTGTTTTACTGATTGCTTCATTAGGGGTCCCTTTAATCCCACTTTGAGGCCACCTGGATATTGCAGGAATATCAGAGAGGCCTCGGTGCCCTGCCCTTTCCTGCTGGCGAAGGGGTCTCACTTCCTTGTTGGGGATGATGATACCTCTCTCCAGGTGAAGCTGTTGAGGTTTCCATTTTGGGGTGTCTCTCCTCTCCTGATGCTCCCATGCTGGGGTGGCTCCAGGACCAGGAACTCTAGGCCAGGCAGTGTGGGGAAGTAGGGCCCAGTGACCCTAAGCACTAGAGGGGCCAGGGTATGGGCACCACCCTCAGGGACACTGAAGTTCCGAGTCTCCAGAGGAATGCTGACAGGCAGCACCTGCAGCTCAACCTGGACTCCTTCTAGTGTGGCCCCCACGCTGGAAGCCACATCCAGGCCAAAGCGGTCAGTCCAGCCTTCTGCCTGTGAGTGGAAGTATAGGACCTGACCCTCATTCACATTCTCCTGAGTGAAGCTGTGGACAGGGTCCAGTCTGGGGGCCTCATGAGATGAGGCTCCCTGAGAGACTGTCACGAGGTAGCCAGCTCTTGGAGGGTCAATCACCTTATAGACAATCTCTGAAGCAGGCACATCTTCCTGGGCTACCTGTGGGGATGAAGATGAGGGAGAATGGGTGATTGGGAGGAGTGCAGAAAAAAAATGGAGTATTAAATAGAAGGGAAGAGGAGCTGCCACCATTTCTCCCTTCCTCCCTTCCTCCCTCCCTCCCTTCTTCCTTCCTTCCTTCCTTCCTTCCTTCCTTCCTTCCTTCCTTCCTTCCTTCCTTCCTTCCTTCCTTCATTTCTTCTTTCATTTCTAAGGCTAGTGAAAACACTTGGGGGTTCCATCTTAAGACACAAGGGGGTGCCCTTCCTCTTCTCACACTGTGTCTGGAAATGTAGTTGTACTTTTTTTTCTGCACAAAAGACTCTTTCTTAGGATAAGGAGACTTGGAGGCATGGTGCAGGTGCCCATTCATGCACTACCAGTAGTCCTGAGAGGGACTTGGACAGATTTGCTTGTAAATTCTGGTTTTTCCCCAACAGAGAGAGAGAGATGCCTCCTCACGGTCTGGTGTCCATCCTCTGGCCATCATCCCTCCCGCCCCAAGTTTGACTGTTCTCCTTTAAGCCTCTGGAGAAGAGGATTAGGCTTGGCCTGTTCCTCTAAGTCCATCATTTCAAGCTTGCCCATCTTACAGATGAGGAAACTGAAGCCTAGAAGTCACCTGCCCAAGGTCACACAGAGAGTTGGTACCAAATTCAAGACTTGAAACCATGTTTCCTATGTGTGAGATCTCTGCTCAGAGACAGAGGGTTGTCTCAGAGCCCTCTTCATTGCTGTTCAGCCCTTGGTTTACAAATCACAGGCATGAAAATGTGGGGTGTGAGAGAGAGACACACACAGAAAGAGAGGCAGAGAGAGAGAGACAGAGAAACAGAGAGAAGCAGAGAGAGAGTGAAAAAGAGAGAAAGAGGGAGGGAGAGGAAAATAGAGAGAGGGAGGGAGGGAGAGAGAGAAAGAGAGAGAAAGAGAGGGACAAAGAGAGACAGACAGAGAGGGGAGAGAGAGAGAGAGAGAGAGAGAGAGAGAGAGAGAGAGAGAGACAGAGAGAGAGAGAGAGAGAGAGACAGAGAGACAGAGAGACAGAGAGACAGAGACAGAGAGAGAGAGAGAGAGAGAGCAATTCTAAGAGGCAGTGGGGCTGATGGGAGATTCGAAAGTCAAGGGGTGGGAGAGGCTCCCTTTCCTGCTCCACAGATCCCACTCACCAATGAACTTCCTCTTGAATCCTCAGGACTTTTAAGCAGTGCCCCCCACCCCTGGTCCTTGCATGTACCCTGGGGGATGCCCATTTGGGGAGAGAAATCCCAACTTCCCCCCAGCCATGGGGATTTTGGGCCCCAAGGCCCCAAGATGCTCACCTCCAGGAAATCCCTTTTAATTTCAGCTGCCTCCCCCTGGAAGACGTAGATCTTCTCCTGATGCACTATCTGAAGCGGGGCCAGGGGTCTATCCAGGGACACAGTCACCTTCAGTGTGTCCTCCACAGTCACCTGTCCAGCCTCCACAGAGAAACCCAGGGCATCTTTTGGATTGCGGCTGCCATTGTGTTGATAGAGGACAGTGCCTTCCAGGAGATCCCTCTGGGAGAAAGTGGTGGTGGGCTGGCCAGCTCGGAGAAGCTGTCCCCAGCGGGGGACTGAGGTAATGTGATAGTGGACCTCCTCACTACTGCGGATGTCCACATTGGTGTCAAGGCCCAGCACGGATGTGTCAATGGTGCCTTGGCCTCCCTGGGGGACAACCAGACCAGAGTTGTTTGTGATCCGGAGGTAAGGTTCAGAGGCCTGGACCTCAAGCAGTGCAGTGGACTGGTGTTGGCCATCTGACACCTGGAGCTGAATCCAGCCTCGGTCAGCTCCTGAGTGGACAAACAGGATCCTCTTCTTCCTCAGATCCTCTTGGGTAAAGCGGTAGACAGGCCGGCTGGGGTCATCAGCAGCCACAATGCTGCCAAAGAGCAAATCCTTTCGGGTAAGCACCAGCTGGTCATCAGTGAAGCCCGAGTCAGCATCAGTGAATGCCACATCATCTGTGGTCAGCAGCCGCCGCCCGCCTCGAGCCACATGGAAGACACGGCTGACTGTCTGTACTGGGGCGTGGTCATTCGTTGGCTGTATGGCCACACGGAAGACACCTCGCACCTCCTCCCAGGCCATGCCGCCACTGCCTTCCCCTTGGCGGACGGCCACAAACGGGACATCATCTTCTGTGGTCTCTGAGTCGTCGTGCTGGTAGACCAGCCGGCCCAGGAGCAGATCATCATTGGTGAACGTCGTCACTGGGGTGGATTCTGACCCAGAGCCCCGCCCTGCCCCCTGCCACATCAGAGTGCCGTGGCGCGGTTTTTCAATGACCTCGTATAGGTAGTTGGCGCTGTTGAGGCTCCTGACAAAGAGGTGATCTTGGGAGATGGTGCCTTTGCCCCCCTCAGGCACAGAGAGAAGGACATTGGTGAGGACCGGGGCATCTGGATCACCACCAATGCGGATTGGGTAGGTGTAGAGTGGGGAGGAATGTGGGGGGGCGGTGACACGGAAGAGGAATGAGTCTTCAGCTTCCTCCGAGGCCCGGGCTGTGGCTCGGTAGGTCACGTGGCCCTTCTGAAGGTCTTCTTGAGTGAAACCTTGTTTATCTGTCAGCCTCATGCTATGTAGCCGGAGGTTACCCTTCCTGGGGGCCTGGACAATCTCATAGTGGAAGGAAGCAGGGCTGGGGCCCGATTCCTCGTCCAGAGTGGCCTCCAGCTGGTCTGTGGTGAGCACCTCCTGCCGGGTATTATGGGTCAGCAGGGGCACGAGCCTCAGCATCCAGATGTCAGCTTTCTTGATGGTGATCAGGAAGGTGTTGTTAGTCAGGGTCTTCTGTCCCACCTGCACTTCAAACATCATCTTCTCGATGGTGTCTTGGGTGTGGTGCTGGGGATCTGTGCTTAGGTAGCGCACCTGCCCCTGTTCCACATCCCTCTGGTAGAAGGAGCTGACAGACCTCCAGTCCCCCCCAGAAGCTCCATTGGTCCCCTGCTTCTGGATCTCCCCATAGAGCAGGTCCCCGGTGAGCCGGTACAAGATGCTCACGTCCTGGTTCACGGCATTCGTCTCGACCGACAAGTTGGCCATCGAGATGGGCATGGAGGAACCCTGTGACACAAAGAGCCCTGTGTTGTTCTGCATCTGGATGGTGGGCTGGATGGCCACCACGCGCAGCACAGCGACGGGGCTGGCGTCCACGCTGTCAGTGACCCGGAACAAGAGGTCCTGGGCAGGGCCGCCCCTGTGGATGTAGGACAAGCTGCCTTCTTCCAGCTCCTGGCAGGAGAACTCAGCCACCCGCTCACCTGGTCGGTCATTACGTTCCACAGTACCACCTTCCAGGTGCTGGGTTCCAATGAGCTGGAAGGTGAGACTCTCACAGGCTGTGTCCGGGTCATAGGCTTGGAAAATTTCAGGCCCGAGGACCTTTTGTGTGTGCTCAAGGATTACCATGAGGCTCCCATGTGGGAAGACCACTCGGGGTGGGTCATTGAGGGGGTTTACCCGGATGGGCAGGATGTAGGTCTGGCCGTGGCGGAGACACTGGGGCACAGTGCTCTGGGTCATCACTGTGACCTCCAGGACCAGCTGGTCCTCAGAGTACTCAGAACCATCATGGATGAAACGGATCTTCCTGTTGACCACATCTAGGAGGGTGAATTTCTTCCGGGACTGGGCTCCGGGGATGCTGAAATCCAGCTCCCCATGCCGGGCCTCACGAGTCACAGCGAACAGTACCTGGGACTGCCGGATGCCTGCCTCACTCAGGTCCAGCGTGGGCTGCACGTGCCTCCATTCCAGCCAGGCGGTGCCCCCTTCGGCCACCACCAGGGGGCTCAGGGTCAGCAGCTTGGTAAAGTTGGTGAAAAGCGGTGGGAGGCCGGGCTCCAGCGCACAGGGCTCAGGCATCTCCAGCTCTGGCCAGGCTTCGGGTGCCAGGGTGGATGGCAGCTCATACATCTCGTAGGCTTCGTCCTCATACTCCTCCTCAGGGACTCCGCAGCCCGCAGTGATGTCTCGGGTGACCAGAGCCCTCTGCAGCCCCTGTCTCTCCCCATTGATGATCAGGTCCTCCAGGCAGCCCGTGAGAGACACATTGGAAACTGCCGATGCCAGGCCTAGCCTGTGCTCCCTCAGCCGGCGCGAGGCCTCTTCATCCAGACCCCCGAGGAGCAGGCTTCCTTGGGGCTCCAGGGAGCTGTGGACACCACGGTTGGAGGTGCGA
This sequence comes from Petaurus breviceps papuanus, assembly GCF_028583685.1. Classification (NCBI taxonomy): domain Eukaryota; kingdom Metazoa; phylum Chordata; class Mammalia; order Diprotodontia; family Petauridae; genus Petaurus; species Petaurus breviceps. Next base: position 2,953,693 of record NW_027187353.1, on the reverse strand, counting down.
GTGGGGTACTGGTCCACAGAGATTTCTAGCATATGTACATCCACATGGATGCTGACCTCGTGGGGCTGCCCGTCGGCCACCGAGACGCTGTTGTGTAGCATGACGGCCCCATGGCCCTTCTCCACTATGGCCCGCAGGTGTCCATCAAAGATCTCCAGGTAGATGAAGTCACCCTGTGGGCCCCCCGCCTGATACGCCAGTGGTGCTCGCTTGACCCGGGTGGTTAGCGTGAACTCCAGAGTGCCCTCGTCTCGAGTGCTCCAGGTAGGGAAGGCGGCAAGGGCACGGGGCCCCGTCAAGCCCAGAGCCTCATCTTCACTGGCTGAGAACTCTGCAGCACAGCCGTCCCTTACTCCTCCGGTCAGCCGGGCCAGGATGTCGAGGCCATTGAAGGAGGCCTCCTGGAGGCAGCCTCGGAGTGGGCGGCTGGCCCCAGCCAGGTAGGACAGATGCAGGCTCCCGGCACCTCCCACAAAAATGCCATAGGAGGCCTCGAGGGGAGCCTCAGCCGCACTAGTGGAGGAATTGAAGAGGTCGTCCACTGTCAGGGAGAGCTGGCCATCTGCCACCATCACCTCCACATCATGGGCCCCCAGGTCATTGAGGGGGATCTCGTCAGGGGACTGCAGAAGGGTTTCTTCATTTCCTTGGGTGAGTCGGATCTGCAGGGGGAGAAGGCACAATGAGAAGCAGGGTCAGGACCCACAGGTGACCCCCAAGCCCTTCTTTCCTCCCCAAATGGGAGCCTCTATTAGAGTAGAAAGTGAATAGGGAAAGAGTCACACCCTGGCAGGGACGGCATCTCCTCAGATGCAGCCACAGCAGCTCTACACACTGGCATGGCAAATGTCTTTGAAGTTTGGGCCTGGGATTTCACTGGGGGAGAGAATATCCTTCCACCAACACAGGTCAACAGCTGCTCAGCAGCTTAGAGATCTTAGAGAGTTCCCTGGGGGCAATGAGCTTAGGTGACCCGCCCAAGGTCACACAGCCAGTGTGGGTCAGAGACAGGGCTGGAACCCAGGCCTCTTGTCTCTGAATACAGCTCTCTACCCATTATAACACTCTGCTTCCTAATAATAATCATAGTGAGCATCCAGAGACTCAAGGTTTACAAAGTGCTTTACTGATGTCTCATTCAAGCCCTGTGGGATAGGTGTTATTAATATCTACGTTTTACAAGGGAGGAAACTGGGGCAGAGAGAGGACAAGTGACTTTCCCAGGGTCCCAAAGCCAGCATGTGCCTGTGTGGCTGAATTCGGGTCTTCTGGGTTCCTGCTCTAACATTCTACCCACTACTCCACACTCCTCACCAAGGCCACTTCTGGTCCCTTAGGGTGACTCCCTATAGACAACTTGGGGATGAGCTTCTTGGACCTGACACAGGGCCGGTTCTTGGACAACAGATACAAAGTCTCTCTTGGCCTTTGCCCCCTGGCAGGGTCCGCAGGCTCAGCTTGGTGTCAGAAAAGGGCTGTTGTGGAGGGATAGGGGAGGGACTATTGTTTCTACTTCTAGGAGAAACGAGAATCCCTGAGAAGTAAAGGCACTTGTCCAACGTCACTGAGCTAACTGATGGCAGGGCTCTGACTTTCTTTTTTATTTTTATTTTTTTGCTTTTTTTTGGGGGGGAGGGCAGGGCAATTGGGGTTAAGTGATTTGCCCAAGGTCACACGACTAGTATGTCAAGGATCTGAGGTCACATTTGAACTCAGGTCCTCCTGACTCCAGGGTCAGTGCTCTATTCACTGCACCACCTAGCCTCCCCAGGGCTATGACTTTCTGACTCCCATTCCTGCCCTCTTCCTAGCACCAGGCTGGTTCTCCAGGCTTTCAGGCACCAGGGATCAACCCTGATTCCTTGGATCCTGCAGTTTGGAGGCTCCCTCACCCCCTAATAGGCTTACGTCTCAGGGATGTTCCTCAGATGGGTCCAGAATTGAGAGTGGGGATACTGACCTGCAGGTTGCCAGAGCGCAGCTCCACCAGGAGGTGGTCGGTTGGGCCGGCTAACAGGAGGAGAAAGGCCTCTGACTGTGCCGTGAAGAACTGGAGCTTGATGTGAATCTCGCTCAGGGATTCATCCAGGGGCATCTCCAGGTGGTTCTCTCCGAAGAAGGAAGCTGCAGAGGGTGAAAGGTTAGATATGGGTCAGGCTGGACGCTTCTTGGGGAGCTTGGGGAGCCCAGAATGCTAGGTCCCTAGAACACAGAACTGGAAGGGGCCTACTCAGAATCCATTTTTGAACTAGGACATGAGGATGTTTAGCTTGGAAAAGAGAAAACAGTAGCACAATTGTTGTGCAGAAGGAACACGACGTTTGCTCTACCCATCCCTACTGGGCAGCTGCCAAAAAGCTCAATCTAGGGGGCAAAACCCCAACAATTTCCTAACAAGTCATGCTCTCCAAAAGCAGAAGGTAGTGAGTTCTTCATCACTGGTGGTCTTTAAGCAGAGTCTGGAAGACTGGGGTGACGTTAAGGGAATTTCTGTTCACACAGGGACAGACTGAATCTGAATGAGCTTAGACAGGACTGCACCCGCACCCACACCCTCTTCTCCTTCCTCTCAGGCCTGGGAGGTCCCATTGCCAGAAGCCGGCTTCTCCAAAACCTTTGCCTTTGCTTTGGTCAGAAAGTCGGCCTGAATTAGCTGAATAGACCCCAGAGAGAGTCTATTAGAAGGCAGTTAATGAGTCTGCTCAATGCCCTATTCTGGAGAGAATTTCCTCCATTGTGTGAAATGATTTCCTGTTATTGAGTGATTTAAGGATCCCTGATGAGTAAGCAGACCCATGCAGATTTTTTTCCCCGATTGCACCAAGGAGAATGGTTAGGTCTCAACTGCCTTCTGGACTGGGGAGAGAAGCCAGGATTCGGCATTCAACATATGGCTGTGGATTGAATGGTCCAGGTGGCCAGAGTCTTCCCTAATATTCCTCTCATCACCCAAAGCAGTCGATGCTCCTCCCCCTGGTTTAAGCTGCCACCTCATCCAGGAAGTCTGCCCTGATTAACTCCATTCTCTCTTCAACCCAGGAGTGGCCTTGTTCATCTGTGCTGTGAATATACAAGGGCTCCCCAAATGGGGCGTTCTATGGACTGTGTGCCTATCATCAGATGCCGATTTGTATGTTTTTCTCTCTTGTCTCTAAATCAGACTGTACAGATCAATAATAGGTAGCATTTCCATGGCATTTTATGGCTTATAAATCACTTTATATATATTTTGTTGTTCAGTCGATTCAGTCATGTCCTACTCTTTGACACCCCCTTTGAGGTCTTCTTGGCAAAGACAATGGAGTGGTTTTGCCATTTCCTTCTCAACTTATTTTACAGATGAGGAAAATGAGGCAAACAGGGTTAAATGACTTGCCCAGGGTCACACAACTAGTAAGAATCTGAACTCTCGTCTTCTTTATTCCAAGTCCAGGTTTCAACTCAGGTCTTCCTGAGTCTTAGCCCTGCTCTCTCTCCTCTGGACCATCTAGCTGCCCTCTATGTATTTTACTTCATCTAATTCCCCTAACATCCCTGTGTGGTAGGTGCCATCATTATCATATCCATCTTATGGACGAAGAAATTGAAGTTAATAGAGTTAAGTGACTTGGCCAAGATCTCCCAGGTACTGAGTACCTGAATGCTTGTCTTTATTCTGAGTCCAATGCTCAAACTCCTGAGCCTCTTGGACACCTACTAATCTGTCACTTAAGTCATATAGAGGCTCCACAGCATCTAGAAAATCCTCCCCAGTGACTCTCCCCTTCTCCTCCCCCTCTCTGTCTCTCTTTCTCTCTGTCTCTCCTCTCTGTCTCTGTCTCTCCTTTGTCTCCCTCCTTCTCTCTCTCTCCCCCTTCCTTCCTCCCTCCCTTTCTTTCTGTCTTTCTTTTCTTTGCACTCCGCCTAGGGTCTGACATCCCTTTAATCTACGATCCTGGTATTTTTTGGTCTTAAACACTCAGTCTATTGCTTTAAAAAAATATTATCTGCTGCCTCTGAGTCATCTCAGCCATCCTGTTCCAGGAGCCAGTTGTGGTGCCATGGAAAGAAGGCTAGCTATGCAGCTGGAGAGCCTGGGTTCAAATCTAACATCTGCCACTTACTACCACAAGTGTGATCTTGGGCAAAGCACTTCCCCTCTCTAGGCCTCAGTCTCCTCATCTGTAAAAACAAGGGGGTTGAATTGGATAACCTTGGCCAGCTGTTCATGGGATAAATGCTTTTTTGGCTGATAGTCACTCATTTAACAGTTTGTTGAGACACAAACATCTGTGGAAGAAGGGCCTGCCCCATGGACATGGCAGGATTTGAATATGGAGTCATGTATTGCTGTATATGTTTCTCTTTCTTGTCTCCATCTAGTAAGACTGGGTGAGGACCCTGTCTAAATTTCACTCAGTGACTGACTGAAATGATGGTGTTAGAATGGAGATTTTCATACTCAAAAGAGGAAGTAAACTGTGGCAAGCATTTCTGATAATGATGAGGGTAAGAAAATGTTCTCACAGCTAGCCTGGCTTCCTGCCTGGACAGTCTTCCAACTGGGGCCACATGATCCCTACCTGAAGCCTTAGTCCTGCAATTCAGGTCCTGGTTTATGCCCTGTGGTTTTAGGCAAGTCATTCAACCCTTCTGATCATCAGTTCCCCTTATCTATAAAATAAGGGGGCTCAACTATATAACTTCTGAGGTCCCTTGCAATTCTAAAGGTATGATTCTCACTTTTTTTCATTCTCCTTTGCTGTTTTACTTTCTTTTGCCTGCTTCTAAGTGTGGGTATCCTTCAACATCCCCCCCCCAGACTCTGTTCATGGTCCTCTTTTCTTCTTACTCTATAGTATCTCCCTTGGCAATCTCATTTTTAACTCTTTGTAGAGGATGCCCACATTTAGCCTGGTGTCTCTATGTTTCTAGCTCCTTGCTGGATATCTTCACCTGATGACATCCTACCAACATCTCAGTCAACATGTCCCAGAACAGACTAATAATCCTCTCCCCCAATCCTTCTCCTCTTCTCAATTTCTCTTCTGTTAATGACACTACCATTCTCCTAGGCACTCTGACTGGGAACATTGGACTCATCTGTGAATCTTCCCCCTCCCTAATCATCCAAATATAGTCACTTGTCAAGTCCTATTTGATTTTATCTCCCTAGTATCTTTCACATCTTTCTCCTTTTCCCTACTCATACTACAACCACCCTAGTTCAGTTTCTTGTCACCTTTTTTTTTCTGGTCTCCTAATTGGCTTTCATCCCTTTAGTTTCTGTAATCTCATCCAATCCATTCTTCACTCCACTGCTAAAACAACTGCCCCAGTTTAAAGGTCTGAGCGCTACTCCATTGCTCAAAAATCTTCAACAGCAACTTATTGTCTATAGAATCAAATAAATCTGCTTATCTTGGCATTTAAGACTTTCCACAATCTGAATCTGACATACATTTTTCTTTTTAAAAGCATTTTAAAAATTATTGTAATAGGTGTTTGACAAATGCCTAGATCACCTTAACTGGAGGGACCCATGTGGAAAATACTGGGGACCTGCTCTGTGGAGATTTGGAGAACTGGGGTGCATGGGTGAACATTCTGGTTGGCCTACCTTGTGGTTGGGAGCAATCTTTTTCCATTAGTTGCCTAGTTGTAACTATTTGTTTCTTTACAAAACTACTTGTTTAAAGCATTCTCTTTGCTTGCATTCTAGTCTAGTGGGAAGGACTCATTCATTCAGTCACCCCTTCCACTTGCCACACCCCAACCCTAAAGCCATGTAGCCCTGGAATATGGGCTTAGGGTTTTAGTCTTCTTCCATTTGTCCTTTTCCTTCTATGTGCAGAGAGGGCAGTCCCTGACCTTGGAGCTGTAGCCATGGGGATTTTGAATCCCAGTATTCCAGGCCAAATGTTGTACCCAACCCTGCAGGGAAAGGCTAGTTCAGTGGGGGTTTGGACTGGAACTTGATGAGACCAATGCTATGTAGGAATTAAGCCTTGAGTCTAATCCCTTTCTTCTCCCCAGAAATGGAGGTGTTAGTGGGGGGATCTTGTTCTTATGCCTTTGCAGTAAATAGTCCTTTGTCAAAGTTAATGCATGCTAAGGAGTGAAATGGAACTAGGTGTCTGGTCACTGGCCCCTAAAATAGGGAGGAACAGAATTGATGGGGGTTTGAGCCGATGCCAGGAGGGAAGAGAATCCTCAGCCATCTAAGAGTCCCGAAGAAGGAGCAGGGGTGGTCACACACTTAGCCTCAGAAAATGGAACCAGAGCAAAGCCATGTTATATTATGAACTTAGCAATCATTAACAAACACACACATTTAAATATACAAAGAACAAGAAAGAAGATTATATAGGAAAGAAAGAAGATTATATATGTGAGCTTCTCTTATGCAGTTTATTTTTAAAATATACATTACATTTAATAAGGTACCTACAAAATTGCCCCATTTGTTGGAGCTTTTTTCCCAACCATCTTTCTTATTCCCCTTCTTTACACGGGCTATGTTCCAGCCCAAGCCAGCCACCAGCTAGTCTCTGACCTTGACATTCAACATCCTGTCTCTCTTTGAAGAAGCTTTCCCTGCTCCCCACAGCTGAAAGCCATGTCTCCTTCCTCTTCTTAGGACTCTGTCTACATCTTTCCTCTATCTTTATTATTTACTCCACCTTGCATTATATTTATTTGTACATCTGTTATGTATCCCAGCTATTAGCTTATAGACTCTATGAGGGCAGAGACTTCTTCCATCTTTGCTTTTGCTGCCTCCAGGCTCTTGTCATGTAGAGCTGATTAGAATGTGGCTAAAAGCCTGTCCTGGAGACAGGAAGATCTGAGCTCCAGCCTTGGATAGTTACTAGCTGTGTGACCCTGGGCAAGTCACTTAACCCTCCTTGCCTCAGTTTCCTCATCTGAAAAATGAGCTAGAGAAGGAAATGGCAAACCACTCTAGTATCTTTGCTAAGAAACCCACAAAGGGGCTCATGAAGAGTTGAACACAAATGAAATGACTTAACAACAATAACTACAACCATGGAAGGGAAGGCAGTAGTAGCTGGGGGGGACTGGGAGGGGTCCCCTTGGAGGAGGTCGCTTTTGAACTGAATTTTAAAGGAAGTCAGGGATTCTATAAGAAGGAGGTTTGGAATGAGAGTATTCCAGTCATGTAGGACAGCCAATACAAAGGCATGGGGTGGGAAATGGACCAGAGTGTTTGAGGAATAGGAAGTAGGCTGGGGATGGCTGGACCAGAGTCTATGGATAGTAGGGATGTGTTAAAGTACCACTCAGTTAGGCAAGATCTAAGTTGTGAAGAGCTCTAAAAGTTAAACAGAGGAATTTCTCTGATCCTTAGGTAATCATGAAACCACTGGAGTTTACTGATTAGGAGGGTGACATGGTCAGACTTACCCAGTATAGCCTCAGGACTCTTACTGTGACTTTATGTCCCACTTCTGGCCATGTTTGTTGTGACCCTGGATGCTGGTCTCCTCTCTTTCCATCTCTCGCTCTGCCCTATTCCCAAATCCATTCTTCATCCTTGGGTTTTCCACCTTTCCCTCTTTTCCAGACCCTTGCCCCTCCTCGGACCTTCCTTTTCAGTCTTGACCTTCTAGTTAATCAGTCCAACCCTGGACTGCTCCCCACTAGGAAGCCTTTGCCTCCTTGCTCTGCCACTGTTCCCACCTTGCCAAATAAGGCCCTGGGTTACCCCCAGTCTCCTCCTTCTCAATTCTTTTTCAGAAGATGCTGCAGATTGATGGTGGAAGACACACAACCATGCTGAGAGTATCCACTAGAAACTCACGTTCTGTAATCTCAGCTAGGCTCTCCCTGCTGCGTACAATTCCTTCTATCCCTCCATAGCAGCTCTGCCTTGTGCCTCTTCCATAACCACCATTCCCTTCCTTCTTACTAAATGCTCCCTACATTACTGAGAAAACAGAGACCGTACGTCTTCTCCCCCTAGTCTATACCTCAATGACCCTTGACATCATCATCCCCATTTTCTTTTCCTCTGCTCCAGTTTCTTCCTTGGAAACTGCAGCAAAGGAAGAGTGAATGGAAACCCTCTAGTCAAGGTCAACTTCTCTACTTCTGCCCTGATTCCATCCCACCCTATTTTCTCCAGAAGTTCTTCCCTTTGATTATTGCCTTCCACAACTCCCTCTCACCCCCATCCCTTACAGTTTGTCAACTCCCTCTTCTCTGCTGTCTATAAACATGCCCAGGTCCATTCCTTGAAAAAGCTTCATTGGAACTTTTCACCCACTCAAACTATCATCCTATATCTCTCCTTTTCACAGACCAACTCTTAGAAAGAGCCATGCTTACCACCTGACTTCATTTCCTTACCTCATCTCACTTCAGAACCCTCTGCAATTGGCTTTTAACCCCAAAGGTAGACCCACGTGCTCTCTCCAAGGTTGCCAATGATCTCTTAATTGCTGAATCTTTTGTCTTTATCTTATTTCCTTTCTCAGCCCTTGTTCTATTGGACTCCTTTGCAGAATTTGATACTGTCAATCACCCTCTTCATCTTGATACTCTTTTCTCTCTAGGTTTTCATGATGCAATTCTCTCCTGGTTCTCCCCCTACTTCTCTGACTGCTCCTTCTCAATATGTTGCTGGATGTTTACTCCTGTCACACCCACTCAGCCCCTAAGGTTCTGTCCTATGCTGTTTCTCTCTCTCTCTCTCTCTCCCTCTCTCTCTCTTTCTCTCCCTCCCTCTCTCTCTCTCTCTCTCTCTCCCTCTCCCCCCCCCCCCATGCTATCTCTGCTATCTCGCTTGGTAATTTCCATAGCTATCATGGGTTTAACCATCATCTTTATTTTAGATGACTCACAGATCTATATATCTAGTCCTAATCACTCTCTGAACTCCAGTCTCATCATCAACTGTCTTTTGGAGACCTCAAACTGTATGTCCCATAGCCATCTTAAACTCAGCATGTCCAAAACCAAACTTACCATCTTTCCCTAGAAACCCTCCCTTTTCCCTAATTTTCCTGTTACTGGCAGAGGCATTGCCATCATCCCAATCACCCTGGTTCATAGCTCAATGATGAATTTGACCCCTCACTCACACTTACCCCACATCTCCAATTTGTCCCCTGATTTTGTCATTTGTCACAGCTACCACCTTTGCTCAGGTCCTCATCACTTTTCTCTAAGTGGCTTAGACCTGTCTGCAGTCTCTCTTTATTCCAAGCTACTCTTCAGTTAAGTGATTTTCCTAAAGCAGAGATCTGTCCAAGTCGACACTCTTCTCAATAAACATCACTGGTTCCCTATTACCTCCAGGATCCAAAATAAAGTCCTCTGTGTGGCCCATCTCTTTGTCCCTTTATCATACTTAACTCTATAATCTAACTTCATTGGCTTACTTATTGTTCCTTGAACACGATACAATCTCCCATCTCCATGCATGTCCACTGGCTGTGCCCCATGCCTGGAATGTTCTATTCTCTTATTCACACCTCTTAGTTTCTCTGTCTTCCTTCAAGACTCAAATCAAATCCCACTTTCTCCAGGGGACTTTTCATATTCTCTCATCTCTAAGTGCCTTCCCACCTTCCATTTACTTTATATATTTTTGGTAGATAGCTTATCTACATGTTGCATCCTTCATTAGATCATAAGCTCCTTGAGGGCAAGAATCTTTCCTTCCTTCCTTCCTTCCTTCCTTCCTTCCTTCCTTCCTTCCTTCCTT
>NW_027187353.1:2921620-2943974 GCF_028583685.1 Petaurus breviceps papuanus | reverse complement strand
CTTCCTTCCTTCCTTCCTTCCTTCCTTCCTTCCTTCCTTCCTTCCTTTCCTTTTTTCCTTCCTTTCTCTCTTTCTCTCTTTCTTTCTTTCATGTGTGTCCATGTGTATGTGTGTATTCCTAGCACAAAATCTCAGGCTTGTAGTTTAAAAAATGTCTGTTTATTGACCTTGGCATCATCCTCAATTCTTCAATTCTTCCCTCTCCCTCATGTCCCACATGCAATCATCAGTTACCTCATTTTGTCAGTTTTGCCCCCAGGCCATCCTTTACATTTCTCTCCTTTCTACTCATAGAATCCCCACTCTAGAACCATCCCTCATCACCTCTCCTTTGGAAATCTCAACAGCTTCCTAATTAGTTCCTCTGCCTTTCCTCTTTTCCTCCTCCAGGCCATATTTCATCCAGCTAGAAAGTGATATTCCTAAAGAATAGGTGTGACCATGTTATTCCCCTACTCAAAAACCTTCAGTGACTCCCTATTGCCCCCAAGATTAAGTACAAATTCTTCAGCTTGGGATCCATTTTTTTCCAGACTTATTCACATGATTTCCATTCATATAATCTGCCTTCTGGCTAAACCAGCCTCCTCATATTCTCCAAACTCAGCATTCTATTTCTCTTTTCAGTGGTTTTCAAGGTCCTCTCTCTTTATCTCTGTCTTAGAATCTTCAGCCTCCTTTGGGACTCAGCTCTGATGCTTTCTCCTGAAGGCCTTCCTAACTCCCAGAGATAGTAGCACTCCCTCCCTTCTCAAATGATCCGCACACCTACTCTTCCATGCAAATGTTGTATCCCAATGGCAGAAGTTAAGTTCCAGTGGTTGGCTGGTTTCTCTCTTTTTTATTCCTTTGTATCTCCTGTGCCTAGTACAGCACTTTGAGAAAGGTGGGTACTTAACAAGTGGCCATCCAAGGAATGAGAATAAATGAGAGGCCTGGCTTTTTATTAAAAGCATTGTTCTGAACACCAAGCTGACTTTAAATGCCCTCACGGAGGAGATACCAGTCAGGCACCTCTGGTGGCTCCAAATTAACTCTTATCAGAACTTTAGGAAAGGGATGGAGTATCTCCTCTAGAGAGAGGCCAATGCTGAATCATGTTTCTTGTTGGGAAAACAGACTACACTGAATCTGTTTCTGGACCTAGAAGCCAGTCTGTGGCCACGTTAGGTGGTCAGTCTGAGGCTGAGTTTAGGTGACACCTTTGGGGTAAGGTTGGGATGGGGATTGGAACATGCCAATGTGGAGGCTTTGGAGCTCTGGTTGGAGGGGCCAGGACTCACGGATTAGGAATAAATAAACCTCTTTCAAGCTCCTTCCTCTTTTTAGCACTACTCACAAACTGAGCTGGGTTGAAAAGTCAAGAAAGCTTCCAGGGTTGGGAAAAGCCTGTATGACTCTGGCCCAGAGAAGGCCATGAAGAGAAGAGCCTTGGTTCCCTTACTCGCTCCTGCCTTGGTCCTTGGCTCAAAGGCTGCACAAACAGCCTTGATTGGCCTGGCATTCCTGGTTCATAAAACACTCGGGCAGGTCTTTGTCCTCCACTGACCTCTCTGCCTGCCTCTCTTTAAGTCATTCTCCTCTGGACTGCTGATCCTGACTCAGCCAATGGCATCTTTCCCTAGTGACTCATTTCAGCAGAGCCCAAGGTCACTCTCACCCTGTCATTTCCCAACATGGCATAGGGGATAGAGTGCCGGACTTGTGTTAGGAAGACCTGACTGGGTTCAAATCTTGGCCCTGACACTACTTGTATGACCCTAGATGAGTCATTGAACCTCTCTGAGGCTCCATTTTCTCATCTGTAATTTGAGGGGTTTGGACTTTTGTCCCCTAAGGTCCCTTCTACCTCTAAATCCTGTGATTTATTTTACACCTACTATGTGCTGGGCATTGTCCTCAGCGCCGGCAATAAAGACATTTATGAAATATTTGCTGCCCTCGAGGAGCTTATAGTTTACTAGGGATGTGTGTGTGTATGTGTACAACATGTATACAAGTAAGTAAATACAAAATCTCTTGAGGAAGAAGAGAAGTGTGAATAAAGGGGTGGGATCAGGAAAGGCTTCCTGTAGGAGGAGGCATTTAAGCTATGCTTGAAGAGAAGTTAAGGATTTGAGGGGGAAGAGATCCCAGAGTCCATTGGGTTCAGCCTCCTCTTATGGATGACATGTTGTAGATGGAAAAACTGAACCTTGTGGGTGACTTGTTCAAGATCTCACGGACAATGTCAGAGCCAGGACCATATTGCAAGTCTCCAGCTCAAAGACCAATGATCTTCCCACAGCACCACCTTAGGGCCGCCTACAGGCTGGGACTCTGCACCTCCCCTAGCCAGGGGCTTCCTCAAGAGCCTTTTGAGGGCATGGTGCCCAGACTAAGGTTGTCTCCCTTGAAGGGGGCTCGATTCATGACATTGATGGATTCCCTCTGGCTTCCCTGTATTTTAAGATTCAAGGCCTCTGCTTTCTTTCCATGATTTCTTTTTGAACTTGGGATCTGTCTCCTGTTTCTTGATGACCAGCCTCATCTGGCTGGAGCTCTGCTAATAGCTAGACAAGGGAAAGAAAGGTTCCTGGGCAGGGAGGTGTGGGCAGGGGAGACAGCCCCAGGAAAAAACATTTGTCCAGCCCAAGACAAGCTTCTGAAGGTCCTGGAAATGGACCTAGCCCTAGGCCATTATTCCCCTGGCATAAGCCCCTTCCCTCCTATCCCTTCCTTGGGTATACAAAGCTGGTTTTCTAAACCGTCAGTCTCTTTCCACTGGGGAAAGATCATCTGAGCTCAGGTACTATCAGAACAGGAGGGAACTTGTTTTAAAGATAAGGAAGAGTTAGGTGACTTGGCTATCACACTGCATCCTGGAATCTGGGAAAGCCAAAGTTTTGGGACAATGGTGATAGTCTTGACAAAGCCAAGGTTCTTCCTTTTTTGTTACAGACCCCTTCAGCAGCCTGGAGTATCCTAAAGACCCCTTCTCAGATTAATGCCTTCAGTGCATAAGATAAGACACATGGGCAAACCCATTCTAACAGTTATCAAAGTATTTTAAAAAACCAAACCCACAGACCCCCAAGTTAAGAACTCCTAACTAGGGGGATGCTTTAGCTTCCCAATATTTCAAGGTGAGAATCTTAGATTGGACTTGTCATACTTGGGAAAATCTGCTTGGACGGCTTCTTACAAACTAATCATGAGGCATTTTTTGGGTCCTTGCTATATTCCCTGTCCTGAGGAAGCCACTGAGGGGGAAATGGGAAAAGAGAGGCTTCTTGCTTTTAGGGAGCTACATTCCAGTTTGGGCAGATAAGATTCCTTATACAAAATCACTGGTTGTGGAGTCAGAGGGCTCAGTGTTTCCTTAGATATTTATTACCTGAGCTACCCTGTGAAAGGCACAACCTCCCTAGATCTCAGCTTCCTTATCTGTAAAATGAAAGGGTTGGACTAGATGCTCTTTGAGGCCCTTTCCAGCTTCCAGTCTTTGATACACACTTTTTCTAGGCCCCCCAGCAACAGATCCACATATCATCTTTCCCCTTGTGGGTGTGGCCAAAGGCAGGTTACAGATATTTTCACTTTTTTCACTTCATAGTCTTCCCAGCTTTGAGAGGTTCTTTGACTTAAAACTTTGACTCTCACAGGTCCAGGGACACGCTGAGGACATGTAGGGCAGGCCAGTCATGGAGCAAGAAGAAGACAGACTACCCAAGGATCACACTGGTGTTTATGAAATATTGAAGACCAAGACCTCTGGCATGTTGTCTACTGATAGTTTTTGGGAAGACATGGGCAAGCATTTAATAGAATGAGTGTGGTCAGTTATGATCTGTATCGTAGAGGGGGAGATCACAGCGATAATGATAGGAACATAGATCTGGACTAGAAGGGCCCTTGGAGGCCTTTGAGCCCAACCCTCTTATTGTCCAGTACAGATGAAGAATTGCAGCCCAGAGAGGTTACAGCCAGTGTAACTGGGATCCGAACCCAGGTCCTTTGACTCCAAATCAAACATTTTTTCCACTAAATGATGCCTGATGGAAGCCCAGACCTACATCAACATCTAGAACCTAGGACAGTGCCTTGCCCAGGGTGGGTGATTCAGTAAATGCTGAATGAGGTTCTCTCACTGGGTTGGTGGCCTGTCATTCTTCTCTGCTTCTGAGGGTGGGGGAAATTATGGGTGTGTGGGAGGAAGAGGAATGGCTTCTATTCTAGGTGGTAGTGGTCTCTTCTTGTCTCCTTTTTTTTTTCCTGTCCTTCAGGGATCCCTCATCATGCAGTATGAGGGGAGGGACAGAGCGCTAACTTTGGGAAGTCCTGGTGCTGGGGTAGCAGGAATGGCAATTAACTTTCTCTGGAACCAGTCAGACCCTAATGGGTAGAGATGGCTGTAGGTCTGGGGTAGAGTGGAGGTCATTTTCTCCTATGCCCTGTAGAGGCAATGATGCCTGGGGCAGAGTGGATAATAGTGATCTATGTCTGCAGGTGGATGAGCTGTCCATAGGCCTAATTTGGCCCAGCTTAACCATGCTCTGCATATCCATCCGGGCACTCATGGCACAGGGGACTAGGTCCTTCTGGTTTGTCAGAGGGAGAAGGAAGAGAGAGAGAGAGAGAGAGAGAGAACGAGAGTGAGAGAGAGAGAGAGAGAGAGAGAGAGAGAGAGAGAGAGAGAGAGAGCTCCTCAGTGAGAGACAAGAGACAGTGGGCCTGGCAAAGAAGATGCAGAAGGTGAGCGCAGGCCAGGCAGGCAGGCTTTTAGGCTGTCACAATTTCCAAACTCCAGGCCAAACTCCAGGTCTCCTAAACTGCTGTTTTTCAGTGAAAGGGGTGGGGTGGGTGGAGACCCTGGTTCCGCTCTCCTGTTCCCATTGCCCCCTAATTCTCCAGTCTCCCAACTCCACCCTGGGGGACAGAGCACAACCTGTCCCTCGGTAAGCACCCTTCTGCCCCCACCCACAGGAAAGAGGCAGGGCCAGGAGCTCTCAATGGACCAATTCAGTCTCTGGGAGGCTCTGGAAAGTTTCTTCTCTCACCCTTCCTCTGACCCCTTTCTCCTTGGCCCTCCCCTTGCTCACATATCTTGTGGCCAAATGGTCCCTTGCTTCTCCTTCCAGAAAGGGTCCCTTTCTAGATCTCTCTGTTGGAGTTCATATGAAGGGCCCTTGGATTATTTTGCCCAGAAGTTAGAGCCCAGAGCTAATGGGGTCAACCTTCCAGTTTCAATCCTGAGCTCAGAATTACAGAATCTTAGATGAGGAAGAGAAAGATGCAGCCTAAGGCTCTCTGGACCTGAAAAAAGAATCCCCTCCCTTTCCAACCTGACAAATGGAGAAGATGGGGGGGGGGGCGCAGGGGCGATGGCTTTCATTGCTGGGATATTTTCTCTCAGGACAAACTAGTGTCCCTGAAACTCATTCTACTCTGAGATACTGACCTCCAGCATAAGATATGCCATCTCTGAATTTTCTCTGGCTGTCTCCCATGCTTGCAATACTCTCCCACCTCATCTCTGCTTCCTGGCATCTTCCTTCAGCCTCAGCTAAAATCCCACCTCTTCCAAGAAGCCTTTCCCAATCCCCCTTAATTTTGGTACCTCCCCCCTGTTAATTATCTGTGATGTGTCCTGTCTATGTCTCCTTAGCACATAATTGTTTGCATGTTGTTCCTCCCCCCCATCTCCCCCCCCCCATCGGACTGTGAGCTCCTTCAGAGCTAGAGACTGGTTTTTGCCTTTCTTTATGTTTTCAGCATTTAGCACAATGACTGGCACACAGTAGGTCCTTAATACTTGGCTTGAAACTTCCATCCCCTGCTCCTGGTTTTGATCCCTTGGGCCAAATAGAATGAAACAAAACTCTTTCCTACGTGACAACCCATTGGGTATTTGAACACAGTCTTTATATCCCCCTGGGCTTTCTGTTCCCCAGACTAAAGATCTTTAGTTTCATTAATAGGGTCCCCAAAAGGCCTGAACTGGTTGCCCTCCCCTGCACATTCTCCCCCTAGTCTATGTCTTTCTTCAAACTGAACACAGTATTGAATGACAGCACATTCCATGGATGGCCTGAGCTGGGCAGAGAGGACCCAGCCCTTCTCAGACTTGGGTACTTTGCTTCCAATATGGCCTCTCCAATCCCTTCCAATCCTATAAGATCTCATGAGTTTTTTGGCTTTCTTATTGCACTGCTGACTCATTTTGGACTTGGTGTACCCTAAAACATGCAGGTCAATTGTCTTTGGCCCAAATAACATTATCATTTGCCCCTTTGCAACAGATGGCTGTCATTCTGGTATGACTGCAGATTTTCACAGCTGTTAATGCATAGGCTTTTCATTCATTAAAAAAATTAATGCATTTCGTTAAAATCTTAACCTTTTTACCTATAATTGACTTTCTAGTTTAAACACCCCCCCCCCACTAATAATAGCTAGCATTGATATAGCACTTTAAGGTTTGCAAAGCACTTTACATGCTATTTCATTTAGTCCTTGCAACAACCCTGTGAAGTAGGTGCCATTATTATCCCCATTTTACAGATGAGGAAACCGAGGCACAGAAAGGTTAAATGACTTGCTTAGGGTCACACAGTAAGTGTCTGAGGCAGGATTTGCACTTAAGTCTCCTTGACTCCAAGTCCCCACTGTGCCATTTTTTGGAACAAAGTTCTGTTACAAAAATTTGCTCATTAGCCAGCGAGTTAATGAGTGAAAACTTCTTGAGTACCTACCGTGCTCTGGACAGTAGCTAGCAAGGGGCTACAGATAGAAAACTGGCCTCACAGCCAGAGAGCTGTTCCTCTGTCACACACTGATTTGCAACCCTGGCTAAGTCACTTCAATTCTGGGCCCTGGGCAATCCTCTGAGACTCCTGGCCCATACAGCTTCTCTGTGGTATGATACAACTTCACTGAGAGGGACTTGCTAAGATTCAAACACTGTTTACTGGACACTCCGGACTCATCTGGTCATATCGAGAAAGGCCTGGTTTGTGGGTTTGCCCATGACTCAGGCTGAGGATCCTTGGGGTTGGGGGGAAAGGGAAGCATTGAAGCTCTCGACCTGGGGCTCAGTTCTGGTCCCGACTTCTAGCTGAAGACTCTTTCTGTACCCTTTGGCTGCTCTGGGTAGCTGCTGATGGTCCTGTACCTCTCAATTCTGTCTCTTCCAGAGAAATTCCCAAGGACACTCATGGTACCAGTGTCACTCATCCATAAAGCACCAGCTCTCCTTAGTCTGTGAAGTCATGATAATAATCGACATTTATATAGTACTTTAAACTTTGCAATGAAACTTCTATACACAACCTCATTTGGCCCTGAGTAATTCTGGCCACCACGTGCCCAAGAATAACTGGGGTAAGGTAGGAGAGGTATTATTATGCTCATTTTACAAATGTGGAAATGGAGGCTGGGAGAGCTTAAGGAATTTGCTCCAGGAGCTGGTGAATGTCCACATTGCAGGATTCCAGAATGCAGGGCTAGTATTCTATCCCAAGTAGTATCAGGATTTGTTGGTTTTGGGGAGTCAGATAGGAAAGCAGGGGATGTTACCTAGGCTGGGTATCAAGAGATGGGAATTCCAGTCAACCCTACTCAACTAATCAATCTGTATCAACCCAATCAACACTAATTCATTGTGTAAACTTGAGGAACTTCTTTCAGAACCCCAGTTTCTTCCTCTTTCCTCTAAAATAAGGTTGGACTAGATCATGGGTAGGGAGCCTGTGGCCTTGAGGCCACATGTGGCCCTCTAGGTCCTCAAATCAAAGGATTCAGCCCTTTGACTGAATCCAAACTTCACAGAACAAATTCCCTTACTAAAAGGATTTGCTCTATGAAGTTTGAACTCAAAGGATGGTACTTGAGGACCTAGAGGGCCACATGTGACTTCGAGGCCACAGGTTCCCCACCCCTGGACTAGATGGTCTCTAGTTCAACTTTCCAACTTCTTGTTTCTCTCCAGATCTAAAATTCTGGTTCTAAGGTCATGGAACTCTGAATTGGAAGGACCTTAGATAGCCCTTATCTGATCCAACCTTGCACCCAGGATAAGAGCCCCCAGTTACAACATGTCCGTTAGGTGCCTGAACATTTCCAGGGCTGGGGAGCTCACTACCTTACAAGGCAGTGAAGTCGTGAGGAGGTGAAGTCTCATCTCCTTTATTCCCCACAATCAGGAGGGTGGCCCTTACATATGTTCCCCTCTCCCATTTACTCCATATTCATCTTGTATATACTGATTTGTGTATGGGCTGCCTCCCTCATTAGAATGTGAGCTTCTTGAGGACAGGATTGATATGGGGCCCGGAATAGGGTAAATGCTTAACAAATGTCTGTCGATTGACTGCCTGAGGCTGGTAACCAGAGGGTTAATGGCATAGGCCTTTGTGGGAGACAGCCATGGCTGAGTCAGTTTGCTAGGAAGGGTTTGGGGGCCAGTATGGCTTGAGGAGGCTTAGGAGTAGAGTATGCCAGGGGAGATTATGAAGAAAGGAAGGGAGACTCTCTGAGTGCGTGCGTGTCTGTGTGTGTGTGTGCGTGTGCATGTGTGAAGGTACAGGCTTGAGCTTGTGTGCTCCTGGGGGTTGGTGAGGGATGTGTGCACATGTGTTGACATGAGTGTGTAGATTGGCATGAATGTGTGTGACTTCATGTGGGTATGTTTGAAATACATTTTTGCAGAAGTCTCTGCCTATGTGCATGTACAAGGATGGGTGTGTTTGTGATGCCAGTGTTTGAACAAAGGGACGTATGTGTTTGGGGAGTCAGTGTGAGAGTATATAGGTAGGAGTAGGTGTTGCTAGTCACGTGTTTGTGTGAATGTGTATCAGAGGAGGCTGTACATTTGTGGTTACGGTATATATGTGTAAGGAGTGAGTCTGTGGGTGTTGCCAAGGTGCAGGTGTGTTTGTGGGGGTCAATGTGTATTTGTGCAAGGGGGTATATGTCTGTGGGGATCACTCTGGGTGGGGGTGTCTAACAGGGTGTGTGTGAGGATGAGTGAGGGAGAGGTCTGGGTACCACGAGGATGGACAGTTAATTACAGTTGAATTGGACTCAGGAAAACCCAGCCCCAATGCCATGCTGTCTCTCCCCCCTCCCTCCGCTCCCTCTCCATCCTAGGTTTCATGAAAGGGGTGTATGTTCCTGGCTGGTCCCCACCTCTTTCGCAGCTGGGGTTTGTTTAAGGTGGAAAGAAGCCCCGGTGGGCTGAGGGGCAGCCCTGGCTTCAGCTCCCAGCTCCACACAAGACCTGTTTGTCTGGGGCCTGGCGGCCCACCTCTGAGGGTTGGAGGTGGAGTCCTTTCTGTCCCCCACACCCCCTTCCTGAGCAGCAGGGACCCCAGCTGCACAGAGGGAGCCTGTGTTCACTGGGTTGGGGTTCTGGCTCCTTTCCTGAAAGAGGAGAGCTGGAGTGGCCCGAGGCTGGTCCGGGGGCCATGAGACAAGAGAAGCCTGCCCAGAGGTCTGGGGGCTAAGTCCACAGAACAAACTACTAGCTGCTGAGAATCCCAGATGTTGGAACGAGAAAATTTTAAAGGTTTTCTACTCCAGCCTCTGGTCACCCCAGCTTTCCTCATTTCCCCCTCTCAAGCTCCACCTCCATAAAGGTGCCAACTCCAGACTCGGGAAGGCATGGATGGTCTCTTCTAAGATGCCAGATTTAGAGGCAGGGGGACCTCAGAGGTCATCTAGTTCTAACCCTTCATTCTACATATGAGGAAATTGAGGCCCAGAGAATCTGGGTGATTTTCCCAAGATCACACAGTGTTTTTTTCACACCAGATTACACTGAAGAAACGCACAAATGAATCTCAAGGAACTTAGGGGCTGAAATATCCATAGAAGAAAGGAGGATGGGGACAATTTTGGAGTAATACAGAAGAGGTTAGGCCCATTCTCATACTGACAAATTTTATAATTTTGTAAATTATTTTACGTACATTATTCACTTAATATTTTAAGAGGAAGATTTCATGACCCCAGCATTTTCTCACTCAGTCCCTCCTCACATGGGAAAGAACACCAGGATTCCACTTGACCAACGCTCTCACTTAGGACATGAACAGAATGTCAGCTCCTTGAAGACAGTGCCTTGAACACGGTAAATGTTTGCTGAATTAAATTAAATGAGGCAAAGGAGTTTCAGAGGGAGACAGTGACTCCTGCAAGGCCGCAGAAGTGAGTGCTGGAGCAGGAGAGGAACCCTCTCATTCTGTCGTCTCTAATTATTGGGGTCGGCCTAACTTTCCCCCAGCTTTCCCTGGCTGTGCTTCTGGAGGGTGAAGAACACCTTGGCCTTGTCTCCAAGAAGCCCAGAGGCACCTCTGCCAGGTGCCTGGCCCTCACAATAAGCTCCCAGTCCCACACCTGGTCAGGTAGGTCCCCAGGAGCCTGGGCCTGGGAGCTGTATCCAGGGATGTAGGCCCCCAGCTGCTCCCTGCCCCCAGAGAAGGGCCCACACGACTGCCCTGCCCTTGTCCCGTCCTTCCACCCAGGGATGGCCCCTGTGAGACAGACACTTGATGCCTTTGCAGCCTGAATGTCTCCGTCCCTCTCCCGTCCACCTGCCAAAGTACAGTAAGCCGGCTCATCTCTTTGGCCCGTGGCAATCTGGCGGTCACTCCTCCGGTCTCCTGTTTCCAAGGACCTGGAATCTGCCCATGTTCCTTGTCTTTTCTACACATACATCTGTTGCTCTCTGTCTCTTGGTATAGCTTTCCATCTCTCAGTCTATCTCTCTGTGTCTTTTCCCTGTTTCCTCCGTGTCCTGCTGTCTTTCTCTGCCTGCGTTTGTTTGTACTTTCTCATTTTTCCTTCTCTTTCCGTGTCCCTCTATCAAGTTTTGTTTTTCTCTTCTCTCCCTCTCAGTTTCCCTTCCCGTTTCCATTCCTCAGAGCCTAAGTCATGGGATGGGCAGGGAAGAAAAGGTCTGAAGTGCCCCCAAGATACATTTAGAATTCATGCTTTGTCTCCAATCACAGATCTAGAAGCACTTAATAACCAATTTAGGCAGGAGGGTCTCTGTGCCCATTTTTGATTGGACAGACAGGTACTTCTGCCCATTTTTTGGCTGGTAAACTCAGATACCTATGCCCATTTTTTGGTTGGACAAACTGAGGTACCTAAAGGGAAGTGTCAAAAGACACTCTGGAATCAGCAAGTTTGTCACCCATCCATTAGCCCCTGTCACTTCTTTGACCCCTGTCCCAGGGACCTTTCTGCTGTTTCTCAGGCCTCTCCCTCAGCTTCCCAGGCCCCCTTCTGTCCAGGCCAGTCCGCTCCCTGCCACATTCTTTGCACCACTGCAGCCAGGCTGGCCCCTGGCAGCCCAACAGGAGCATTCCTGGGCAGTGGTGGCCTTGTTACTTTATAAGGGAGAAAGCGAGAGCAGGAGCCGGGTGCGGCTTGGGGTGGTGCTGGGCATGACTGGAAGCTAGGCTTTCGGCAGACTGGGAGGTTCATGCTCGTGGGTCAGGGAGAGCAAGAGACCCATGTAGATAGCTATCCGCAAAGAGAGACAAAAACTCACTACATGTATGTAGAGAGACAGGAGAGAGAGAGAGTCACACACAGAGACAGATAGAAACTTAGGCACACACCCAAAAGCCGAGAGGCACAAAAAAGGGAGAGAGAATGAAATTTAGATAAGAGCCAGACAGTGAAAAACACCAGCCTTGAGATATACAGGGAGATACAGAAAGAGACCCAGAAAAACACCGTCAGACAGAAACTCAGCACTATCAAGGAGAAGGCATTGGAAGGCATGGGGACATGGGGTCTGGAATTTAGGCCAAGAAGCCGAAAGAGCCTGGGAAATAAAAGAGAAGACACAAGAAAAAAGAGGGGAAAAGCATGGAGACAAGGCAAGTGGTTAAAAAGATAAAAGAGAGAAACAAACATGAAAGGTAGACAGCGAGAGAGAGAGGACAAAAGTCACCGGTCCCTTCTCCCTGCTCCAATGTGCCTAGCACAGAAGGGTAGGATTAGAAATAGGGATGGTAATTAATTAGTTAGTTGGTTGATAAGACCTCCCACATCCTCTTTTCTCCCCCTGCCTAGGCTATCAGGCCTCAAGGGTGAGGGGATACATACTCAGGCCTTGACTGTCCCTTAAAGAAATATCCCAAGACAGGTAGGAAGACTGTAGGTGCAGCCCTCACCACCTGGGCACTGGTGCTTGTCATTACCAGTCACTGGAGAATTGAGTTAGTCAGTCAACAAGTATTTATTAAGCCAGGCACCATCTAAGCAAAGGTAAAAGTAGTTCCTGCCTCAACATTCTAATGGGGGAGACAATATGTGAATAACTGGGTACATAGGAGATCTATGCAGGGTAAATGGAAGATAACCTGAGAGGGAGGGCAGATCTGCCAGGGAGAGAAGAAGCTAGGCAAGAGGCCTTGGAGGAAAGACATCTGGACTCAGCTACGCCTGCTCCACGCCCCCCCCCCCCTGCCAAACTCAGCTCCCAGAAAGAGCCTGAGGACAACACTGGCCCAGGTCCCCATTGTCCAAGCCCCGAGGCATCAGATGAAGCTCATGTCAACCAGCTATCTTGGCTCCCACCTCCCTTTCCAGGGCTATTTAACACCATTTCCCTTTCATACGCTCTTATGTTTTTGGCCAAAATGGAATCCTAGCCAGTCCCTGATTTGTGTCCTGGCCTCCTTAGCTCTGTGACTTTGCTCTGGCCTAGATGTCTGGAATGCATTCCTTCCTCATCTCCTTCAGCCTGGGATTCTTGATTTCCTCCCAGGCCCAGCCCAGGTGCCATCTCCTCCATGAAGCCCTCCCAGATTTGACCCAGATGAAAGTGAATGCTCCTTCCTCCATTTTCCCAAGTGATGGCATCTCTTTTGTCCTCATCTGATTCTCCCTTGTCCTGTGCCTGTGTTGATGTGTGTACATTCCCCAAACCCATGTGTACATTTTTTATTCCCTTCTCACTGGACCATAATCTTCTTGATGTCAAGGATTGTGCCACTTTTTTTCTTTTTTCTGAAGCCCCAGTGCCTAGAATAGTGCTTCACCCCTATTCTAATTCCCCAGTGGATCTGGGATCCCATCACTTAGCTTCCAGTTAACAAGAAGATGAGTTAAAATGGGAAGCAATGGGTGGTGGTGGGCCTTTGGAAGAAGCTTAGAACCCTCCCCAATGGCCTTTTAGTCAGACCTCTTTCTTTTTAGAGGCAGTAAGTGAGGCCTATACAGGAGAAGTGATCCTTAAGGTCACACAGGTAGCAAAACCAGGACTTTAGCTCTATCCTCTGCCTCCAAACCCAGAGCTCTTTCCATTGTACAATATTCATGCTGGTCACCTTCCACAGAGGTAGGCTCCAAGTCTTCAGCCCTCTCTTCTTCTCTTTCCCCCTCTCTGCCCTCCCCTTCCCCATAGCTCTGGCTGTCACCTCTGCCTTCTAGCTCACTATCTCCAGCCCCAACAGCCCACTGAGCTCCTGTCTCACCTCTCCAACAGCCCTCTGGACATCTTTACCTGGCCTTTCCTGTCTTCCCTCAAACTGGCCCCTAACATAGCCAAAACTGAACTCATCATCTTCTCAGGAACACCTGCCCCTCCTCCATACAGCTGGAAGGGACTTTGGGGGTCCACTCCCCTCATTTTACAGATCAATGGCCCTATTTCTGTTGACAACACCACCATCATCCCACTTATTCAGGGCCAAAATATGAATTATTTTTGGCTCTTCCATCTTCTGTCTCCATATCCATTCAGTTGTCAGGCTATGTCCATAATGTCTTTCCTATTTGCCCCTTCCTTGTTTCCCCACTATAAAGAAAGTTTCTTAAGGGTAGCAAATGCCTTTACTTTTGCATTTGGATCCCTAGTGATCAGCACAGTGCTTGGGTACATCATAAGTGTTTAAGAAATACTTTTTCATACATTCATTCATTCATTCATCTGTTCATCCATCCATCTATCCATCCATCCATCCATCCATCCATTAATCCCTGTTGCACCCACCCTAGCTTGGGTTTTGCCTCTTATCTGTGCTACTGTAATAATTAACTGCCAGTTGTTCCATTCTCCAATTCATTCTTCACACAACAAGCTTCCAGAGTGATTCTCCTAAGGTACCACTTTTTTTGGATATTCTTTTTTTTTTGGAGGGGGAAGGTAGGTCAGTTGGGGTTAAGTGACTTGCCTAAGGTCACACGGCTAGTTATTGTGTTAAGTGTCTGAGGCTGTATTTGAACTCAGGTCCTCCTGACTCCAGGGCCGATGCTCTATTCACTGTGCCACCTAGCTCCCCTTTAGATATTCTTTAAAAAAATTTTTTTTTTAAAGCAATTGGGGTTAAGTAACTTGCCCAAAGGTTACATAGCCAGTTTTTTTGTGTGGGTGTTAAGTATATCTGAGAACCAATCTGGGAACCAATCCCAGGTCCTCCTGACACTGGGGCCGGCGCTCTTACTCACTGCAATACCTAGCTGCCCCTAAAAATTTTTTAAAATTAATTTTAATAATTCCTAAGGTACCACTTCGACCATGGTACCCTCTTACTCAGAAAGCTCTGTTGGCTCCCAATTGCCCGCAGGATCAAATATAATATCCTCAGCCTGGTGTTCCATCTAATCCCATTCCATTTTCTGCTATCTTATCTAATTTTAACTCCCAGGGTCTTAGCCCATGGGAATAGGTGTTCCAGGGACTTTGTCTCTCCACCATTCCTGGGCACTAGAATTGTTTAGTCAGGCCTTAGCCATAGGCTTCTGGCTGGAGTGGCCAGAAAGCAGGGTTCCCAGGGTAGCTTGTTTTGGTGGCTAGATCATTGGACTTGAATTAGAAAGACTTGATTTCAGATCTCTCTCCTCAGACAATTACTAGTTGTGTGACCCTGGATAAGTCCCTTAATTATACTCAGCCTCAGTTTCCTCAAGGTATATAGATAGATAATAATAGCACCTAGCTTAAAGGGTTGTTGTGAAGATTAAATGAGTTAATATGTTAGGTATTTTGCAGACCTTAGAACTATATAAATGTTAGATAGTATGAATCACTATTGTTACCACTATTATCAAAATCAAGACTGAAATGGATTTTAAGCCAGTGGGTAGGGTCTGCCTATATGGACTCTATCTCAGCTGCTGAAATGATTCCTGTCCCTGGGGGGCACGGGGTCTCTAGAGTGCCAGAGGAAGCTTCCCCACTCCCTTCACTGGAGAGTTCTCATCTCTCCCTCACTCTTCTGCCCTGGCCCCATACAGTGGCATCATTCACAAGTGACCTTTTGGAGAGAGTGCTGCCCTGGGAGAGCATCAGAGGGTCATGGTTCTGGTCCTCTTCACCAGATTCCGATATATCAGGGTTTCCTCATCTTTAGGATGTAAGGATACTTTCTCACAGGTAGGCTGTAAGGAAGGTTCTTTATAAACCTTAAAGCACAATGTAAATGTGCATTAATATGCTCCCATTATTCCCTGGGCCTCAGTTTCCTCCTCTGCAAAACGAGGGTAAATTAGACCTGATTATCCTGGAGGTGCCTTCTGGCTCTTACATTCTATGGTTCTTTTTGGCACTTGCCACACACAGGGAGTCTGGCTTGAGGTTTGATTGGAGATGGTGGGTGTGGGGATGTCCTTTCAGGGAATTCAACTAGGGGACAAATGGGGCACACAGAAGACTGGTGTGAAGTCTGGGGACTCTTTGTGTCTATGTCCAGATAGCAGGAATTCCACCCTGGATGGAGATAGAAGGCCAGCCCACCTTTGGAGCCTGAATGCTGGCTCTGTGAATAGGTGAGTGCCAGAGGCCAGGAGCAGGCACCCTCATCGAATCAGGGAGCCTCATATTCTTAAGAGGTCATCTGCTCCAGCCCCTGTCTCTAGGCAGAGCTACTAAGAGGAGACAGAAAACTCTCCTAATTGTAAACTTCAGCCCTTCCACCTCCTGACAGGCCAGGAATAAAACCTCCTCCCAAGAGAGGGGACTGAGTTCTATTCAGGCTGACTTCATGGGGTCAGGGGAGGGGAGTTGCCAGAGACCAGCTGTCTCTAACTCAGAAGATATGTTTCCAGAGACCCCTTCGCTCTGGTAGCCTTTGTCCAGCATAGAGTCCAGCACCTCCTGAGCCTTGAAAAAGACTGGATTTTCCATCTGGTTCCCCCTCCTTCCTTCTCTCTGATCTCTCTAGGCCAGGGGTTCTTTATTTCTTAACACAGATGTAACAAAGGTTCTTGGAGAGATTTCTGGGGGGTCTGTGCACTTGGGTGGGAAAAAAGACGGACATCTTCATGTTCACTAATCTCTGGTTTCTTTTGCAATCCTACATATCTTATATGAATTTAAAAACATTCTTCTAAGAAGGGGTCCCGAGGCATCACCAGAACGCCAAAGGGTCCAAACCATAATACGGAGGTTAAAAACTCCTACGCTCAGCTGAGTTTCCTTCCCCCATCACCTCCCCAGTTCTTTCATCCTTCCTGGCCTTCACCCTGTCTCTGGCCCCCAACCCTTATTGAAAAGGAGTGGAATCAGAAGGTCTGGGTTCAGTTCCTAAGTGTGGGCAGGCACTTTCTTCTCTCTGGAACTCCCTTTCTTCATCTGTAAAATGTGGGGGCTTGATGAGATGACCTCCAAGTTTCCTTCCCTCCCTGGATCTGTGATTTGTGGAGCCTTCAAACTGTTTTTCACTAACTGTCCTTGGCCTTCCAGCAGGAAGCTGGGGTTTGCCTTTTCACTGGGGCCCAAAGGCAGTGAAGGGAGCTTCTCATTTCCCTTCTAACAGTGAATAGCTGTAGTTGTTAGCATAGATAAACAGTAGGGGTGGGTGGGTGAGTACACACAGTTACCCCACACAGGCCCATACATGGCCACACTATGTGATGTGTGTGTGAGCATGGACGGCAGCTGGTGTAAGAGAAAGATCACAGTATGAGGAATCCAGGGGCTCTGGGCTGAGGTCCAAGCTCAGAGTCAGGAGACCCTGGGCTGATGTCCAGATTCTGCCACTGATCTTTACTCAAGCCCCTGCCACCTTCTGGGCCTCACATTTCCCAACTATAAAATAAGGAGGGGTTGGACCATGTGGTTCCTAAGGTCCTTTCCCTTGTACCTAGACCTGGCATCTTAAACAAGGGAGGAAAGGCGGATCCCCCATATTAATTTCCAGATGGGGATTATGTGAGCTGATTCTCTGTTTTATCAACTAGCCAATTCATTAATGATTTTTTGACAGTTGATGTTTCCATGATCCAAGTGAACATGGACTCCTCCATTTCCCTCACTCCATGGAGGACTTAACTACCCCCTGTGTTTCTGACCCCCCAATCACAAGGTAGTCACTGCCTGGGACCAGGGTAGGGGGTTAGGAAGGCTTAGAGAAGGAAGACTGATCTAGGGGAAAGAGTTTTGGGTTTAGAGAAAGAAAGAGAATTGAGACAGGGCAGCTAGGTGGTGCAGTAAATAGAGCTCCAGCCCTGGAGTCAGGAGGACCTGGGTTTGGATCCAGCCTCAGATACTTAACACAAAAACTAGCCATGTGACCTTGGGCAAGTCACTTAACCCCAATTGCCCTCCAAAAAGCAAAAAAAAAAAAAAAGAGAGAGAGTTGATTTTGAATCCTGCTGCTGATATTAGCTGTGTGACCCTGGGGCAAGTCACAACATCTCTGAGACTCAGTTTCCTCATCTGTGAAATGGTGACAGTAACACCTGCAGCTATTTATCTCATGGGTCTTCTGGGAGGCTCTCCTGTGATAATGCGTGTGAAGCAGTGAATCTTTGTAAACCTTTGTAAAAAAAAACTTTGTAAACCTTAAAGAGCTATATGGATGGCAGCTATTATTAAGAAGATGCATGTCCAGAAACCCCCTCTCCTGAAGTTTGCCACATTGGCTTTTCTCAAAGCAGCAGAGTGTAATAAATTGAAACAGTGTCTGAAGTCAGGAAGAACTGATTTCCAATCCTGCCTCAGACACTTACTACTACTCCTAGCTAACATTTATGGAATGATTTCAGGTTTGCAAAGTACTTTTACAATTCTTATCTCCTTTGATGATCTCAACAACCCAGGGAGAGAGGGAGATGCTATCATCACCCCCAACTTATAGATGAGGAAATTGAGACCCAGAGAGGTTAAGTGAATTGCCTAGTGTCACAGCTTGTATCAGAACCTAGATCTTCCTGACTTCACAGCTAACCCTCTATTTATTCATTCATTCATTTATTTATTTCCTGACTTCACAGCTAACCCTCTATTAATTAATTAATTAATTTATTATTACTTTTTGCTTTTTTTTTTCAGAGGGGGGAAGGTAGGGCAATTGGAGTTAAGTGATTTGCCCAAGGTCACATGGCTAGTAAGTGTTAAGTGTCTGAGGCCTAATTTGAACTCAGGTCCTCCTGACTCCAGGGCTGGTGCTCTATTCACTGAGCCACCTAGCCGCCCCGACAGCTAACCCTCTAGCCATTGCAAACCCCTCGCTGCGCAAGCTCTGGGACACTGAAAAAGTCACTTAACCTTTCTCTTGGCCTCAGTGCCTCCAAATCTCTTATGGCCTCTCCTCTCTACTGTTTCCCTCCTTTCAGTAGTTTTTCTTCTTTCTTTCTCTTGATCAAATCTGAAGCTCGTAGTAGCTGTCACCCTGGAAAGGCCCTGGTAAAGTCATTTATAGTGAGGGGTCAGTGGCTGAGAAGTTACTTATCTCTTGTTTCCAGGGGTGTTTGTTTTAGCAGGGGAAAAAACCTTACCCAAAAGAAATAGAGTTTTGATAGTGGAATAGTAGGTATCCTGACTGTTGGACGTGAGGAATATTTGGGAGTAGGGGGATACTCCTGGGGCCTCTCTATCACACCTGGCTTATGTGTAAGCTGGTAGAATGGAAGGAGCTCAGAGCTTAGAGTTAGGCTGTCTGAGCTCAGGGCCCAACTTTGCCACTAACTAGGCATGTGGCCTGTCCATACTTCGGTTTCCATATTTAACAAACGGGACTGGACAAGAGAAGGGGAATTCTCCAGTTTCTTTATACTGTGCTCCCCTTGGAGAGTCTGGTGGAGCTGATGGGCTGCTCCTTGGGATCATGTTTTAAAGTCACTGAAGGAAACACTCAATTTCATTTGGAGGTGAGTGAGCAGAACAGAAAAATGTCAATTTTCCCTCCATCTAAGTTCACAGACTCCTTGACATCAGGTTAATAACTCCTGGACTAGACAATCTTTGGGGTCCCTTTGAATTCTGCCATTCTCTCATCCTTTCTCTCTCTACAGGAAAAGCAGGTCCTGATCACAGCTCCCTACAGAAAACATGGTCCTGTCGACAGGACTGAGATCTTGAGACATAATGCCCTTACCTGTTGACCCAGAGATACACCATTAGCTTCCATCTATGACCTGGCACAGAGGTGTTAGAGCCTAGTACAAATGAGGCCAGAAAATGCTGGACTCCTCTCTGGGACTATTACCTTTGCAGGAAGGGCTGTTTCCCCAATGCCAGATGGAACTGTCACATACTGAGACCTATCCTTGGTCACAGATGATCCTAAAGGATGACCTCTAATCCCAGCCACTCAAGCCTATAAACTCAGTTTACCTATTTAGCCCTAATTCCAGGTGTAGATTAATCCCTCAACCATTTCACAAACTAATTTATGTATGTCCTTATTCCTAAGGAGGGCTGGAGACATTTCAGAGCAAGCTTCTTGTTGGTGATCAGAAGGAGTAAGGTAAAGAGCTCTGCCCAACATTTCCCTGAATTGTTGAGAGTCTTGGTCGATCTTGTTGGCCAAGGTTGGAATTTGCTAGAACCGAGGGGATTGTTGTTCTCTAGTCCTGGATGGTTGTCAGTCAGTCAACAAGGTTTTGTTACTATGTGCCACTTCCTAGAGATACAAAAAGTCGTCAAAGCTAGTCCTTACCCTCAAGGAGCTCACAGTCTAGGTAGGGGGAGACAGCATGCAAACAAACAGTGTACATACAAGATACAGAGGTTAACTTTGGTGGTAGTTTCAGAGGGTACTTGTGAGAAAGAAGCTATCCTTTGAGATGCTCCAACTCAGGCTGGTTAAGTAGGCTTCAGTGAGGGCAGGCTCAGTGAGCCTGGGTGACCTGAGCATCCCCTGTGGCCAGGGGAAAGGCCTGGGGGCGCTCTGTCCTGTGGCCCTTCTGGGAGCTGGCTGGGGGAGGGCAGAAGGCACAGCTGAGCCCAGGCTTCCTTTCCTGCAGAATTCCCTGAGCAGTCCATAAGACATTCACATCCTTTCCCTCCCTCTCTCCACTTCACAACCATTGCCATTCATAACGAGGTGCTCCAGTCTCTTGGCAGTGTTCAGTTTGGTTGTGCCTGCTGTCTCCCTCCTGACCTGGGATATCTCTTTAACGTTCAGCCACGGCCTGAGTCTGTATACCTTTAGCGTTGAGGCCTGGTATCCTACACGGGGAAAGGAAGAGGAATCCCGCTTGTTAGCCTCCAGATGGGGACTGGGTGAGGTCATGTGTGTCTGGCTTACCGCCCCCAGCGCCGATTTGTTATCTCTCGCGGGCATGGTCTTCACATCCAGCTACTGTGCTGGGAATTCACCCAAGAGCAGAGAAGCAGGGACCTCCTGCTTCTAAGGGAGGGGCCCTGCAACCAAGAAAGATCTGTCTGCTTTCAGAAGGGAGGACGAGTCTCCACTCGCTATGCACAGAACAGAGAAACCGCACCAGACATATTTGCCATGATGTCTACTTGGGCATGTGGCTTGGGTGTCCTGGAGAGTACACAAGGGGGTGATGGAGTGATGGGACTAGGGTAGGGATCCCAGCCCTCTAGGTGGGTGTGAGGCCTAGAAGAGGAAAAGGAGCAAGGGCAAATAAGAGGGTTTGGGAGGAAATCCTGGAGCCCACAGAGTCCAGCCACCTAGGGTTTGGGGTAGGGAAGAAGGGGGATGGAAAGGAGGGGTCTGGCCTGCAGTTGGAAAGGCTGAGGAGGCGGGAGGCAGGCAGTGGGCCTGAGGGAGGGAGTCTTGTGGGGGACAGGAGGAAGCTAAATAGAGCCTTTGTAAAATCCCCTGTGCTTCCCCAGGGCAGGAAGAGGCTGGGCCTGCTGCTGTGGTTGGGGATGGTGCCAGTGTGTGTTTTCTTCTCTTCTAATTTTTCTCTCTGTCTTGGGAGTCAAACGGATTTCCGGGCCCGCCCAGGGGCTCTGTGCCCCTCTCCCTGTTTCTATCCCTTTTCTTCCCCTATTTTCTTCAACAGAGTGGAACAAGGCACACAAGAGGAGGTTCTCTCACTCAGACTGGCAGAGGCCAAGGTCTGGGAGAAGACGATGGTGGGGCCAGTCCGCAGCTCCACAGAACACAGTTGGAAGGGGCCTTTGAGGCAGGCACCCTAACAGGCACAAGAGGCAACGGGGTGAACTCCAAGGGTGTAATGGATGGAGGGGCTAGAAATTGGTACATCGATGCCAAATTACAGCATCTGGGCTGTGTCCCCCTCCCCTGTGCTGGCAGGTGTGGGCTGTTTTGGGTCCTAGAGTCTGGGGACGTGGACTGCTTAGCCCTGGGGAAGGAACCACAAGGTAGGGTCCCTCTGGAAACACACTCTAGTTCTGGGGGCATGTCACAAATTCTCATTCTCCAGCAGGGTTTCCTTTGGTGAGCATCAGTCTACACTTGGTGACAAATACAGAATGCCTGCCTATCCCTGTTTGAACTATGCCTCAGGTTCCCTATCTGTAAAATGGGTGAGCACTCTATAAAATGAGGGGTTGTCAGGAAGAGCTCATCAGACATGATGCCTAGAGTGAAGAAGGATGCTCGAATAGGACCAGAATCGTCCCAAAAGGTGTGACTTTTTCCAAAGGAGTATAGGTTCACATGGATCTGGCAGTGGAGTCCTGAGCTCCAGTCACAGCTCAGGTAGCACCTCTGCCAGGAAGCCCTCCGTGATCACTCTAGTTAGGACATACTTCATATTTATAACATATACCAGAGGCAGCCTGGGGTAGTGACAAGGGGCTGGCCCAGGGTTCAGATCCAGTCTGATATACACACTCCCTGTGTGACCCTGGGCAAACATCTAACCTCTTAATTCTTCAGGAATTTCAGGAAATTCTTTGAGAAACTCTAAGAAAGACTACAAATCCCAGAAGCCTCAGATCAGCCCGAAACAGGTGGGGCAGCTTCCAGGAGGGAATTCCCACCATAAGTGGATCCAGGCTTGGTGTCAGGAACTCACATTTCTACTCACAATAAGCCCCTCCTAAATAGAAACATATTATATGTCTACTTGTGTTTCTTCCCTCCCTCTCTGCCTCCCTCCCTCTCTTCCTTCCTTCCTTCCTTCCTTCCTTCCTTCCTTCCTTCCTTCCTTCCTTCCTTCCTTCCTTCCTTCCTTCCTTCCTTCC
>NW_027187353.1:2885843-2921610 GCF_028583685.1 Petaurus breviceps papuanus | reverse complement strand
TCCTTCCTTCCTTCCTTCCTTCCTTCCTTCCTTCCTTCCTTCCTTCCCTCCTTCCCTCCTTCCCTCCTTCCTTCCTTCCCTCCTTCCCTCCTTCCTTCCTTCCTTCTTTCCTTCCTCCCTCCCTCCCTCCCTTCCCTTTTTTCTCTTTTCTTCTCTCTCTCCCCCACCTCTCTTTCTCTTTTTTCTTTCCTTCTTTCCTTCCTTCTTTTTCTCTTTCCTCTCTTTTTTCTTTCTCTTTCTCTCTCACCACCTCTTTCTCCTTTTTCCTTCCATCCTTCTTTTTTCTTTTTCTTTCTTTCCTCTCTTTTCTTCTCTTTCCCCCCTCTTTTTCTTTCTATCTCTCTTCCCATCTCTTTTTCTTTTTTCATTCCTTCTCTTTCCCTTCCTCCCTCCCTCTTTTCTTTCCTTCCTTCCTTCCTTCCTTCCTTCCTTCCTTCCTTCCTTCCTTCTCAATGCCTTTCTTGGTGCCTGGCATGTAATAGGTATTTAAGTGATTGTTGAACTGAATTCAACTGAATTTCTGTTTCCCTCTGAGCACATGTTCCAGTGACTCCATATGTGCTTAAGTGAGTATGTACAGGGCATTGGTATGTGAATGAGAACATATTGTGTCTATCCATGAGTAGGGAGTTTCGTGACTAGTGTGTGAATGGGAAGAAATGACAGTGGCTTGGGATAACTCTGGGAGAGGAGAAAAGGAGAAAGTAGGTTGAGGAGACTGTCAGAGTTGGAAGGGGGCCTGGGGAAAGAAGAGAGCAATGTCAGAGTTTTCCCCTTCTGGTCCCCAGGGTTAGGCTCTGGGAGTGCGGGCTGTCCCAGGGAAGGAAGAGACACATCTGTTTTCTCTGGGGGCTCCTTGAACAGCTCCGGCCTCTCCTCTGGCTTGGAGGCTCTTCAGGCTGCCTGAATCAGCCTGGGGAAGGAGGGGGAAAGTGCCTCCTGCTACCGGGGCACTTTCCCTGAGCCCCTCAGGGTGGGCACCGGAGGCTTGTGGCCTAACTTGACCACTCAATGTAGTCTTGGACTGGGCCCTTCTCTCTGGCCTTCAGTTTTGTTCTCTCAAATGAGGGGGGCTACAGACAGGTTGATATCTAAGGGCCCTTCCAGTTCTAAAAAACAACCCATGTACCTATGAGTGCCTTCACCTGGGCTGAGCTCTCCATTACAGAGGCAGAGACAGCTGAGGGGGTGGGCATGAAGCTTCTGCTATTTGGCAGGTGCTGTGCCCTGGAAGAGGCCCAGCCCCAAGGCTCTGGATTCCAGGTCTGGGATGGGGGCTGGGGCCAGAGAGGCTGTTGGGGTCTTTCCATGGACCTCCAAAGGAGTCAGGAATGGTTTTGCCAGTTTCTCCATTCTCCATTTCCCCACCACCCTCATCAGCAGGGCACCCACCCTGTTGCTCATACAGTAGTCTGCTGCCTAAGTCAATGAGAAGCAGCTGATGGGAAGGGCTCCTAAGTCTTTGCCAGGCCTGGGGGGTGTTGGGTGGGGCACAGTTATTCTCATCCTCGGGTCCAGGCTTCTCAGGGAGCATGAGTGTGCCCAGTGCCAGCCTGGCTAAGGTGGCCAGTGAAGTGGTTATAAAGGCCTAGTTCTTGTTCTCCTTGTGGATGAGGAGCCTTGTAGGGGTCCTCCCCCACCCCTCAGCTTCTGCTTATGGGCCAGCCCTGACCTGATCTAAGCCAGAGCCAGCTGGCGATGGGGCAGAACCACATAATGTCAGGGCTGGAACAGACTTCAGAAAGTATCTGTCTGCCCTCCTCATTTTATGGCCAGGGAAAATAAGGGCCATAAAGGGGAAACTGAGGCACACAAAGGTAAAAGGGGGACTCAGATGCATGTCTTTGCACTTCCAATCTAATGCTCTTTCTGCACAACAGATATTATCTCCTCTTTGGGAATGAGAAAATAGGAAGTTGTTCTTGGCTACTGACACCTTGGTGTGGATAAGTTTATCAGAACCTTGTGCAGATGAGTCTATCCATTTTCTCCCAGGGACAACTGCAGAGAATAGGTTTAGATAGGGTCAGGCTGAGAGGTAAGGACCATTGAAAGAAGGGGGAGCAGGGCAGCTAGGTGGCACAGTGAATAGAGCACTGACCCTGGAGTCAGGAGGACATGAGTTCAAATTCGGCCTCAGACACTTAACACTTACTTAGCTGTGTGACTTTGGGCAAGTCACTTAATCCCAATTGCCCTGCCTTCTCCCCTCCAAAAAGCAAAAACAAAACAAAACAAAGAAACAAAAACAAAAAAAGAAAGGGGAGGGAGGAGAACAGGGAGGGAGGAGGACACATTTGATCATCAGCACAATTTTCAGGGGGGAGCCATGATCACCAGCCTCCAGAGTTCTAACCCTCCCTTTCTCTCCCATTCCAGGTTGCAAACAGTCCCCAGTTGGAGACTTATCAGTCATTGGCAACTAAGTAAGGAGAAGATAAAATCTTTCTCAAGATAGTTAGGGGGTGGGGGTGGGATGAGGTGAAAGTGTGTCCCTGGGGAAAGGGAGTGCTTGAGGCTTATAGGGGACCAGAAGAAAGATTGGAGAGCACACAGTAAGTGCTTAATGAATGTTCATCGATTAATTGGAGAGACTCAGTGGCTTTGGAGGACAGAGGGGACTGAGTAGACGAGTCCTATCTCCCTGAGACTTTAGCTTAATCTTAGTTGCTTTCTTTGCAAAATGAGGAGGTTGGTCTGGGTTCTCTAAGCTAACTTTCTTTTGCATCATTGCAGTTGTATCTATCTCTTTGGCAGTCTGGAAAAGCCTGTAGACAGTTTTCAGAATAATGTTCTTAATGCATAAAATAAAATACACAGGGTTCCAAAGGAAACAAAGGCATTAAAATGTGTTACTGAAATAATTTTCCAAAATGTTCATGATGTGCAGGTGAAGCTCTACTCTTCTCTGTTTGAGGGGTGGGAGGTGGAAGGTGGACATCAGTGAGTCCACCATTTTAATAGTGTTTGTTAGCTACTCGGGAGCCTGGTCAATGGGGTTTCCATGTGTCTCTGTTCAAGGCAGGGAGTGGATGGACATGAGTCAGTCAATGATTAGGATCAAGTTAAAGAGGTTCAAAGAGGCCCTGGATGACGGTTGGGGGGAGAAAGAAATTTGAGTACTCTTGGTCACTGAGTACTCATAGTCATCCTTAAGAAGAGTTCTCATGAAAAATGTTTTGGAGGAAGACTGAGGTTGTGGCAGGACCAGTCCCTGCCCTTTCAACCTATCTTCCAACCAGCTGCCTATCTGCTATTCCTAAGGCCCAGACCCAACCCTGTCACATTGGCCCTTTGTTTGAGAAAGCCCTTGTAGCTCCCAGATGTCTCTCTGCTAGAAGGATCAAACACAGACTTCTCTCTATGACATTTAGAGCCTTTCTCAGCTCATCTTTCCAGGTGGGAGGAGACAAGTGAAGCTGACTTGCACAGCTCTGCCTCACTTAAATCCAATTCACTTACAAGTCAAGACGTTATGATGTCATTGGTCCTCTCCAAGAAAGAAAGAAGAACAACACCTCTCCAGGCTTATGGTATATTGTTTTCCTTTGTAAGCTCAGTCAGACTGGGCTATTTGCTGCTCCCTTCACACGACCTCACATCTCCTAGGACCATCTCCCTTTGAAGGCTTTTCTCTATACGCCTGGAATGCTCTCACTCCTAGCCTCTTATGCTTTCTTCAAGTGTCTCCTCCTTGAGGCCTATCCTCCTCCGTCCACTGGCTG
Source organism: Petaurus breviceps papuanus (assembly GCF_028583685.1). Lineage (NCBI taxonomy): Eukaryota > Metazoa > Chordata > Mammalia > Diprotodontia > Petauridae > Petaurus > Petaurus breviceps. The sequence goes on along the minus strand of NW_027187353.1, from coordinate 2,917,885 downwards.
GTGCCCTTCCCTCCTCTCCAAATGACTGTGCATTTGTTATGAGAGGTACCTAGGTGGTACAGTGGGTAGAGAGATCCAAGTTCAGATTTGAACTCAGATATTCACCAGTTGTGTGACCCTGGTATAAGTCACTTAACCTCTGCTGCCTCAGTTTTCTTGACTGTAAAATGGCTGTGCCAGTTTCCCAGGGTTGTTGTGAGGATTAAATGATATAACCTAAGCATTTGGTAGCCCAGAAAGCCTATATTTTAATGCTAGCTGTTATTTACTTTGCAAATTTATTTATCAGTGTTTACCCCCAATAGAATAAGATTCGTGAGGTCAGGGACTGTTTGGGTTTTTGTCCTTGTATGCCTATCACCTAGCACAGTACCTGGTACATAATGGTGCTCATTTATTTACGTATTTATTCATTTATTTGTTTATTGAGGCGATGGAGTTAAGTGACTTGTCCAGGGTCACACAGCTAAGTAAGTGTCTGAGACAGGATTTGAACTCAAGTCGTCCTGTCTCCAAGACTGGTGCTCTAATCACTGTGCCATCTAGCTGCCCCTGGTGTTCTTAATACATAATTGTTTAAGTGAATGAATGAACCCAGGTCTCTTGACTCCCAGTCCAAGGTACTTCTGTAACACCAAGATGCTACTTTTCTTATCACTTTAAATCCTTTCCTCTCCAGTTTTGTCTGGAGGTGAATGCTCTGCTCTGATGCCCAGATCTATAACCTGGGGAGATTTCTGCACCCACCAGTCACCTGATACTAATTCCGTTTTGTAGCTCCGGAATCTGTGACTTCTATTGTTGTAGGAAGTCTCTCCACAGACAGATCTCACCCCTTCTGTAATGAAGCAGATGTCTCAGAGTGTTATGTGAGGTTCATTGAGGTTAAGTGACTTTTCCTGGGCCCCACAACTAGTAAGTGTCAGGAGAGTGATCTAAACTTGGCCTCCTTGACTCCAGGTTCAGTAACACTCTGACCACCACCACACCCCCTGCCTTTCTTTGTTGACATGGATACCACAAACTGTACTGGAATGAGAAAACCCCTGTATAATAATGGCTTTCACAAGCCCATGTCCACTTGGCAGATATTTTATTAATGCAGCTGTTTTCCTCTGGGGAAGGTGTTTCTGTCCAGTAACTGGGTGGGAACACCTGCCTAAGTTAAACATTCTAAATGCAATTTGACATGTTTTTCAAAATAGCACGTTGGTGATATTTCTGTGAATGGCTTTCTTTTTTGGGTAATGTGCCTTTCCCTGTGGCTTTGCTGGGGCTGATGTGGACTGTCAGAAGGAGGGCAGGCAACATGTCATAAGTGAAAACTCTGGACTGGAAGGCCGAGGCTCAGCTCTGTGTTTTCCTCATCAAGTGATCTTGGACTGGTTACTCCTTCTTCATAGCTTACAATTTTCTCCTCTCTAAAACAAAGAGACTGCATTAGATAAGCTCTAAGCACAGAGAGGGAGACTTACTATAGGGTGCTGTGCCCACCTCTGTGAAGAGCTCCAAACTGTACCCAAATTCCTGTGCATTGATTTATTTTAATCCATGGTTCCCTGGCAGCCTTGTTCTCTCTACCTTGGGAAGGGGCTAAGCTTGAAGGGACCTCTTCAGAGATGGTATTATGAAGAGAAAGAACCTCCAGGAAAATGAATGCTATAAAATGGAGGAGGGGAAGGAAAAAAATAAGCATTTATTAGGCACCTACTGTGTCCCAAGCACTGTGCTCAAATAGTATCTCAGAGGGAGAACTGAAGGAAGGGAGGCAGCTGACCAAGGCTTACGTTAGGTCAGGACTATTCTTGAAGTCAAATTTCTGGGGAAGGATAAAATACAAAACTGTCCTTCATGTCCTTCCTCCACTTCCTTTTCTATGCCCAGTTCTCCCTGTCAGTTCTCTCATTTGTTACCCCCAAGAAACAGGGGGTTCCTTTGTGATATCCTCATGAAGATTCCCCTTCCCTCTCTGTCCAATCAAAACTGGCCCTTCTAGTACCCTCCTTCCTCAGGGACGGTTTTCTGACAGCCAATGGAAACAATGAGTGATCCTATTATCTTTCTGGAGATGTGCCTTTTAACAGTATGTTCAGTAGTCTTATGCCAAAGTAGCGAATCTCTAATGGTAGAATTGTCTAAAATTCCTAGGTGCTTTACCCTTTCTTGGCTTCAATTTCCTCCTCAGTAAAATGAGGGGATTGGATTAACCCACTTCTTAGGTTACCTTCCAGTTCCTGTATTCCATGGCTCCTTGAAGCCCCTCTTTTGAAGGAGGGGACTCTTTTTTTAACAACACATTATGTGTGTAGGAGCTAGAACAAGGTAGGTCACTGAACTAGACCAAGGCAGTCACTCAAGGGTGGAAGCAGCTAAGGAGCTTGACTCCTGGCAGCAAAGAAGAGAGCTGACCATGGCTTCAAGGGAGAACTAGCCCCGGCAATCTGGAGTTGAGCTGCAAAAAGTACTCCATGAGGAGAAGGGCACTGAGGCCCTGCAGACTTAAGCTCTACGTCGCCTGGGCCAATCTGTGTGCCCCATTATCATTATACTCTTAAATTCATGTCAATCTTCCCATGGAATCTGTTTGTATCTAGGCTATTTATTATTTATTACTGTGCTATAGTAACAAGAAAGGCTACTTTGTAGCTTAATACATGCTATTACTTTGGTGTAATTGTATCAACTGGCTGACTATTAAGGGAAACCTCACAGGTGGGAGTTCTTAGCTTTAGGAGTGCATGCTTCCAGGGGATTCTGCAAACTTGGAGGGTAGCAGTATCTTCTGGGTAGGTAGCACCCCCTTAGTAGGAATAAGGAGTTAAATGGAAAGCTGTCAGGTGACTGAGTTTCTTCCTGTCTTCTCACTGATCTAGAGCAGGGCACAGTGCTGGACTTCATTACAGTCTAGTAGAGAGATATACACAAATAACAATGGTGCAGCTTAGAGTGTGATGGAGTGGGGAATGTAAGAAATCCTGAAGGACACGACCCTGAAGGAGAGAAAGGAGTAGGTAAGCAGAGGCAAGGTTTTAGGATTGCTGGGGAATTTGTCACAGGCATAGGGGATGATCTGCATAACTGCAACAAGGCCAGTAAGGCCAGGAGGAGATTAGGAAACAGTGAGTAGCCCAGTTTGGCTGCAGGACAATGAAATAAAGCTGGAAAATGAAGCTGGAGCCAGGTTGTGGAGGGGCCTGAATGCTAGGCTACAGAACCAGTATTTTACCCTAGAGGCAAAAGGGAATCCATTGCAGGTCTTTGTGAAAGGGAGTGCTATGATCAGACTTTCCTGGTAGGAAGATCAGGCTTTGTCTGTGGTATGAAGGACAAATTGGAGCGAATGGAGACAGGAAGATCAGCTAGGAGGCTATTGAAATAATCTAGTCCAGGAAGGATGAAGGTTTGAACTTGGGTGCTGGCATGAGAGTAAAAGGAAATGAAGGTTATGCTTTTCTCAGAGTCACCTCTTCCAAATACACTTATTCTCCTATGGAGAAGATCCAGGCAGGGAAGGACCAACATATTCAGCTGGGCAGAAATCTTACCTTCCTGATTTCCCTTCTCTATTTTTTTTTAACCTAAAGCTTCTGCCTTTCAAACTCCCAGGATCATAGAATGACAGATTGAGAGCTAGAAGGAACCTGGGAGATCATCTATTCTGACCCACTCACTTTTACAGATGAGGAAACTGAGGCCCAAGGTCACTCAGCTAGTGGGTTGGGGCTGTGAACTCAAGTCTTCCTGACTTCGGAACGGAAATTGCAGTCTTCCCTCCCCCTCCCTGCAACCAGATCATCAGGGGCCCTTTGCTCTTCCTCTGCCCTAGGTTCTAATAGATCTTTCCCCTCTTAATTCCTTGGAGATCAGGTTAGGCGTTTTTCCAAGGAGAGCTTTTACTATGAAGCCAAGGAAAAAGAAAACATTTACAAAACCCTAGAAATGGATGAGTATACAGATCTTTTTCCTGATCCTAATGTCTAGCTATAGTCAGGCTGAATTGGCTTCCCTCCCATGTCTCTCTCTGTCTCCTTTTCTGGTTCCCCACCCTCTCATTTCAGTCCCCGGTACCTTCCAATTCTCTGTCCTTCCCAGGCCCCTGTTCCTTTGGCCCTGTTCAGCCTCCTCTGTCGTGGTGTAGTGAGAAGAAGCCTGGTCTTGAACCCACAATCTGGATTGGAGGCCCAACTTTGGCACTATGGCTTGTGACTTGGTGCCAGGCACTTCTGGGCTTCAGGCTCCTCCTCTATGAAATGCAGGGGATGGACAGGCTAATCTTCAAGGCTTTTCCCAGGTCTAACTTTCTTTGAATTCACAGAATCTTTTGGTGGACCCGCTTAGTCTTCCCCTGTCTTTTACTTTAATTTTACAGGAAAGGAGGGAAATGGCAAGGAATAAATATTTATATAGCACCTACTATGTGCTAATATGCATTTTATAATAATTACCTCATTTGATCCTCACAACAACCCTGGAAGGTGCTTTTATTATCCCCATTTTACAGTTGAGGAAACTGAGACAGGATCGCACAGCTAGTAAGTGTCTGAGGCTGAATTTGAATTCAGGTCTTCATGCCCCATCCACTGTACCACCTATCTTTCTAGCTGAGGTAGGGGAGGGCCTCTTCTGGGATTTTGAAGCCCATAGAAGGCTAGATCAGCCTCAGCACAGAGTAGCACCCATTCCCACAGAAAACCTAGTCTAGGGTTGAATCCTGTCTTTACCATTCTCTTCAGGGCCTTGCTTACTCTTCCTGGCAAATCAGGAGCTGGGAAAATTCCAGGAAATTGTTTGCAGGCAGTCAGAGGCAATGCCTAGAGCACAGGACTCACTTTCTGACCCAGAGTAGTCACAACTCTCTAGGGGGCAGATGAGAGTCAGATTCTAGAGGAGGCTGAAGGGTAGATATTATTATCCTTGGGTCAGGGAAGGTCCTGGGGGAAGGAGATGCCCCCTTTTAGCCTGGATCCATTGGGTTATTTCTAGAAGAAAGGAATGTGGGGCCTCTTATTTCTTGTTTGGTCTACAAACACCTCCACTCCATTTACAGCGATCCATGGAGGGGGAAGAACGTTTTCCAGGTCCCCACCCTCTCTCTCCTTTCTCTTGCCCTACAAAAAGTTGTTCTGGGAGCCGTGGGACAGGATGTGTAGCTTGCTTTCTAGGGAGCAGCTGGGGGTGGAATGGGGGAGAGAGGAAGAGGGGATGGGAAACTTCTCTCTGGGTTGGTCTCTCAGGGCTGTGAGTGATCATCTGCCTCTCTCACCCCCACCTCCCACCCTCTCAGACTTGAGAGAATGTCTGAGGATATAAGGGTTGGGGCAGAGTCCATACTATGAATCTTCCCCTTCCTATTCCCTAGGGAGGCTCTGACTAGGACTGAATGAAGGCTTTGGGGGGAGAGAAAGGGAGAGGAAGAGAGAGGGAGGCAAGAGTTAGAAAAAAAGAAAATAGGAGACAAAAGAGAAAGAATGAGAAAAAGGAAATGAGACAGAAAGGAAGACAGATGGAAAGAGAAACAGATGATCCATAAATTGGTATGTAAATGAGTGATTATATTATTTTTAGTATATAGGGGAGAGGAAGAGAAAGGGTTAGGATTCAGAGAGAGGAAGGAAGGAAGGATCCAGTGAAGGGTAGGGGAGGGAAAGGAAAGGTGATCTATAGGATGAGATATACAAAAGAGTTATAGCTTCAGTCAATCAACAAGCATTATTTGAATTTCTATGATGAAGTTAAGGTTAGCAAATGGGAACATGAGAGGCAGTGTGGCAAAGGGAGAACTGCTAGCTAGACCTCAGCTCAGGTGCTTACTGCCCATGAGACATTGGACAAATGGTTTCCCTACTTGGTCTCAGTTTTCTTTTTCTGTATAAAATGAGGAGATTGAAGTAGAGGATTTCTAAAGTCTGTTTTAGTCTCCCCTTTAATCTAGGACCTTATGTTCTTATAGTAATGGGGATAAGCAGATCCCACTGCCACCTAAGTATAACCTGGCTGGCCCCTCTCCCTGAAGCTGCTTTTGGGAGCTCTGCTTCTCCCTGGGTCTTTGTAGGCCATCTATGCTTCTTCTTCCCCTTCTCTGACAACACCACAGAGCTTAAGCAGCAGAGAGATTGGAGAGAGTGAGTCTCCAGAAATCTCAGCAGACCACTAACTACAAAACAGTGACATCCACGACTTTTGTCTCCCGTTCTTTACCTTTTTCCTCTTGCCCCCTTCTTGTTCCCAAGGTCCTGCCTCCCTACCTTTGGTGTGGAGGAATAAAAAGAATCCAGGTGCTGGAGTCAAGAGACCTGACTTAGAATCCTGGCTCTGACACTAAGATGTGTGACCCTAAGGCAAATCATGGGGCCTCAATTTTGTCATCTGTAAAATGGGAATAATAATGCATGCACTCTCTTCCTGAAAGGTCTGTTGTGAGGAAAGTTCTTTGTGAACTTTAGAACACCAAGTGAGAATTATTTATATGAAAACTTGCTCTCAAGAAAGGACTTGATATTGATTATATCAGAGTGTGAATTTCATGTCAGGGAAGCCTTCTAACTCAGGGGGTTTGTACTTTACACCTCTCCTCTGACTGGGGGGGGATAAAAAGCTCTCAATTCCTTTATGAGTCAACAGTGTGATATAGTTGGCTTTTAAAAAACCAAAAACCCAACCACCCGACAACTAATGAAATCTAGGGTTTAGAAGGAGGGAAGTGAGAATCCTTTTGTGCTTTGCCCTGGTCCAACTACATGTGGGGTATTATTGTGTCCAGCTCTGGACACCACATTTTTGAGAGGATGTTGACAAGCTGGACCAGCTGCAGAGGAAGGAAACTACTGTCATATGAGGATAGAAGAGAAGACATGGCAGTAGTGGGTCAGCATAGCCGAGTCCAAACAGCAGAGGCACTATAGGTGGAAGAAGGGCTGGATGCCTTATGCTTGGTCCCAGGAGGCAGAGCGATGAACAATGAGTGTAAGTGATTGCAAGCCAGACTTGGAAGATTAGGAAGAACTTCCCCGTTTGAACTGTCCAAAGATGGGACGGGTTGTCTCGTTAATGGTTTCCTGTCCCTGGAAGGCTTTGGCAGAGGCTGCATGACACTTTATTGATGAGCCGTAGGGAAGATGCCTACATTAGGAAGAAAGTGGCACTAGGTGACCTCTGAGGTCCTTTCCAACTTTGAAATTCAATGATTCTAGGAACCTCAGGCATTAGTTGGTAACTAGGAGAGGGAGTGGGAGAAAGCTGTCTTTCTGAGGGACCCCTGAATTCCTTCCACGCTACATCTCTGTGGAACAAACCCACAAAACATGAGGAAGATGGCCTCTCTTTTTGCCCTAGGGGGAAGGGTGGTGATTTTGTAGCTATTTTCCCCTACCCAGAGCTCTACCTCAGAGTTGGCTACACCCCAGATACAGGGTGAATGATTCAGACTCAAAGGAGGGAAGGAGGAGGGAATGATGGACTAGAGACAAAGGGAGGTGATTTTCATAATTCTTTGGCCTCAGAGCTGAAAATGATCTCAAAGCACCTTATAGACACAACCATCAAGGTCAGGGGCCAAATGGTAACATCTATAAAATTTATTTACCTCTTGTGTCTATACCTATTGTCCCCTCTCCCAGGTTCCAAGGCCTTACTGATTTCCTTGGGGTTCTTTTCTTACGGAGAAAGTGTCTACTGTACTTATTCCCCTTAGGATGGAAGAGATTCAACATATTCCCCCTCCCACAGATGTGGGAGGTTCCATTTTAAGAGGTTCTAGGAGAGGGCAATATAGGACCCAAGGAGACAAAGATGGGTGAGTTTCAGCCATTGGGGGTAGGTCAGAGGGGAAGATTTCTGGGAGGGGGTAGGGGCCTTCCTAGAAGGCTGCACTTTAGTCTGGAGAGCAGATCCAGTGAAGAAAGAAACCCATACAGGAAAAACAGCACTAATAGGGGAACTTCAGACCCAGCAGGATCTTTACAAGTGGTGATCACAGTGGGATGTTTCTAATCTAGCAGAAACACTGCCTGCCTACCCTCCTCAACCCCATTCCTAGGATGTTTTGAGATCCTTCCTGGGTCATCTGGGGAGAGGGGGCAACCCCTGTTCTTTAGGGGATGGTGGGAGTTTGGACTGGGGTGGACAGAGGTGGCACGTTTCTAAGTCAGAGGGTTGAATTCTGAGTGGAACCCAGGAACCTCGCTCCTAGACAAGCCAAACAGGCCCCTGCAGCAGAATGCACCTGACGTGTAGAACCCATATCAAATTGCTTGCCATCTCAGGGAGTTGAGGAGGGGAGGGAAAGAAGAAGAGAACTGGGAACTCAAAATTTTTAAAAATGAATGTTAAAAATTATTTTTACACGTAATTTGAAAAAGTGACACATTTAAAAATATGTTAAAAAAAAAGGAAAAACATAGTATTTACTTGAGAACCTTATGCCCTCTATCTGGCACTCAGCTAATACCTGTAGGCAAGGAAGGATAGGGCCCTTTATCCCCAGTGATTGATAACTAGGGGGTCAGGGGCTGCTTCTCATCCTCTGGGTTCTGTGGGAGAGAGGGTGAAAGCAATAGCCTTGACTTTGGTATCCTGGCTCTGCCTTTAGGGGTGGGGAAGCTGTGGCCTGGGGGTCACAGGTTCTCCACTCCTGGTTAGGTCCTGCTTCCAAGAAGCTCAGAGTCTTTATGTAGTGGAATAAGGATGTAGGGATGGGAGGATGGGGGTGAGATGGCAAGGGAGGGCACCCAAGCACAATAATCCTGACTCAGAGAACAGAATGCCTCATTCTTACTTTCCTTTCCTCTGCCAAACTCTTCCAGGGTAGGGTTGGGGGGTGTGGCGGCAATAGTAATATCTAATTCATATTTAAAGTTTGCAAAGAACTTTATGTACATCTTATTTCAGCCTTACAAAAATCCTACAGAGTCAGTAGTGGGCCTTGGCATCTAGGTGGCCCAATGGATTGAGCAAATGTACTGGGGATGGGAAAGCTCTTTGCTAAAATTTGGCCTCAGGCATTTGTTAGCCTTGTGACTGGACAAATCGCTCTCTGAGCTTCAGATTTCTGTAAAATGGATAAAATAATAGCACCTACTTCCCAGAACTGTTGTGAGGAGCAAATGAAAAAACACATGGGAATAACTTTGTAAACATTAAAGAGTTTGTGTAAAACGCTATTTGTTACTATTATGGTGTAAAGAATACCATGCACCAATGCGGGTTCTGAGATAAAGTCTTAGAGAGTTGTCTAGGACACAAGAGTAAGTGACTTGTCCAAGGTCATATAGTATGTGGTGGAGAAAGATACCTTACTTGGTCTTCCTTACTGGGGGGCGGGGGGTGGGATGTATAGGAAGAAGATACCATCATTTAATACTAAAGGTATCAAATCCCCACTTTACAGACCAGAAAATGGAGGCTCAGAGAGGCTGTGACTTAGGATCACAGATGTAGAGCTGGGGGAGACCTTAGGAAGCCACTGAGTCTGACCCCCTCATTTTACAGGTGAGGAAATGGAGACCGGTGGAGGGTGTGACTTAGCCAGAGCTGCCCAGCCTTGCCAATCGTCACATAGCTAATAAAAGTCAGAGGGAAGATTTGATCTTGGGTCTTCCCGATGCCAGGTCCTGCTACCTCTCAGGGAAGGAATGAACTGGGCAAACATTCAAGATGCTCGTGCTGTAGTCTGGGTAAGTCTCCCTCCCAGGTGCCCAGAGAGGTCCAGCAGGCTGGAAGGAGGCAGAGCTTGGCCTAGAACTTGGCGTGACAGCCCCTTGTTCCCAGAGTTCTCTTGAATGGCCACCACTGTGCTACAGCTGTCATATAGCCCTTAAAGGTTGGCAGAGTGCTTTATACAAGTTAACTCATGGGCAACCCTGGGAGGTAGGCACTACTATTGCTAATTGTTCAGAGGAGGAAATCAAGGGAGACAGAGGTTAAGTGACTTGCCCCAGGTCTAATTCAGGTCTTCCAGTGGCTGCTTCTAACTGTCCTGAGCTGCCCTGACCTTGAGTCTGAGTCTCTGCCTTCTCACTTCCTACCTGTCCTCTCACTACTCAAAAGTCCCCTTTCCTCTCTTGGCCTCAGTTTCCTCCCTTTTAAGGAGAGCCCTGGGCTAGATGCTTTCACAGATCTCTTTCCAGCTCTGCATTTATTATCCTCCATTCTTTGTCCAGAACGTGATGGATTACAAGGTGCTTCCATAGGCATGAGGTCATGTGTTGAGTGATCCCCAGCCCTGCAGTGGATCCATAAAAGATTCCCCCAGAGCTGAGCCCTGGCACGTGGAGCTGTCCCAGGGCTGAGTGCCCTTGGCTTGACTCCACATACCGCCAAAAATAAAGTTCAAACTGCCACATTTAGGGCCCAGCCCCAGCCCCTAGACTCCCTCTCTCCTCCCTCCCCCCCCCTCCTCCATGACTCATGGAACATAAACGATCCCTTTTTTAAGCATCTGAGTCACTCACTGGTGGTGGCTGTGGGATCCTGGGGAATGTGTCATGGAGCCATTACCCCACTTCTCTCCATCCTTGACTCCCCCCACACCCCACCCTGATGGGGCCTCTCCCTGGCCTGTGGTTGCCCCACATGCCCACAGCCCAGCCCTTCTGCTGCTGGTGGTTACTGCTTAATGGGGTTGTTTGATACCGTTGTTGGCCTGTCCTGGAGTCCAGCACGTAGCAGATACCCCTCTCCCATCTCCTTGGGGCCAGACCTGTATCTGAGGGTCTATGGTTCAGATCCCTGCTCTTGCTAATTCTTCCCTTCTGGCAAAGAGAGGTCCCTCAGCCAGGGACCCACCCAATTCTGACCAGACACATGCTTCCATTCATAGGAGAGTTCTAAGATGAGGTTTTCCCCCTCCTTGCAGGGGAAGTTATGGTGACAGAGATGTAGGTGTCCTCATGTTGAAATTTGGGATAATGATATCTTCAATTATCTACCCCCCAAAGACCTTTGGGGCCATCTATTCCATCTACAGCTGAATGATACAGAGGAAAGAGCACCAAACTTGGAATTATTGGACCCACGTTCAAATCCCAGCTCTGTTCTTTACTGCCTTTATTCTGTCTGAGGGTCTCAGTTTCCTCGTCTGTAAATCAAATCATCTTGAAGTACCACCTAGTTCTTCATCCATGAGCCTATGAAAGGGTTATTGGGAGGATCATAGAGTTACAAAGAAGTAGGGCCTGCAGCCCAGATTTCAGCAGCATGGGGAATTCCCCCCACCAGTGCTGATCAGCACCTTCTCTGCAGGGTATAGCTTTGGGGTCCAGAACTCCATCTCCCTCAAGGGGTCTGTGGACAGATTTCAGGGTGTTGGAGAACTTAGATGAGAAAAAATTCACATCCTGATAGCCATAATCTAACTAACATTCTTCAATTGGGAATTTTTTTAAAAAGCCCGATTTTGAAGAGTTGGTAAGAGCTTCATCAGACCAACAAGGGTTGAGAAACTCTTTCTTAGAGCATGGGCACTGAGAAATTAATACACTTGCCCAGGGTCACAAAGCCAAAACCTTTCAGGGGCAGCACTTAAACCAGCATCTTGCTCCTGGCATTGAGGTCAGGTCCCTAGCTGTCTCCTCTCGAGTTTTATAAATGTTAGCTCTTTTTCTCCTATCCCCTACAGAGGTGGGCACATTGGTCATTAATAATGACCAAAGGAGTTGAAATTCAAAGTCAGTGACATTGCGGTCAGACATAAAGAAGAACTAATTTCCTTATTCTCTGGGGAGATCAGTTATTGGGATAGGTAATTGAGAGAGCTTTGGACTATCCACACAGGAAGATGAAATTCTGCTCTGGAGGGCTTGACCAGTCAGCAGCCCGAAGGCAGGGGGCTGGGCCAAATGACCTCACCAATCTGTGAGGGATAGGAGAAGGGACAACAGATGGAATCTTGGTCTTCATTCTGGCCTCCTGCAGGCAGGAGGCAGAGACTTTCCAAGACTCTGGGTCCTAGCCCAAGGCAACTTCCTATGTATTCCCACCAGGCATCCTGGGACCGTTTGCTTACATCCCCTGGGCAGATGTTTGGAGTTATCCAGCCAGACCTCTCCCTCCTGGGCGACAGTGAGTCTTTCTATGGGATTAAAGAAATTCAGGGGAAAAGTCACCATGACTGCCCTAAAAATAGATCAATATCCTTGGAACAAGTGGATTCTGAGTTTGAGCTGACCCTGTCCAAGTCAAAGGGTAAGCAGTGGAAGGAAAAAGACAAGTTCTCTCCCTGTACTGGGAACACATGACTTCAAGGGGCTAGAGCTGTTTCTGCCTTGTATGGGGAAATGGCCTAGGATCTGAACCTCCCCAAGAGGGAGAAGAAAAGTGCCTTTGTAATGGGAATGGGTGGGGAGCCGTTACTCACCTGTTGGACCTGGGGAGTTGGGGAGGGCAGAAGGAAGCTGCAGGGGCCTAAACCCCAATACAATCAGCCCAGTCAGAAGCCTGCCTTCCTGGAGTCAAGCCTAGCCCACTCAGAGGGGGGGCATCCCATCTCAGAGTCTAGTCTGGACCCCACCCACCTACCCGCCAAAACCCATTCCAAAGAAATTCTCTCACTTTCCCTCAGGCCCCAAACCTAGCAACCCAGCCTAGAACAGCTAACTGGTGGGCTAAATTAAACAAATAGCAGCATGCTAGAGTTGGAAAGATTCTCAGAGCTCATTGAGTGCAATCCTCACACTTGAAGGAAGGAAACTGAGGCCCAGAGAGCCGTGATTTGTCCCTAACATCCCAGATACTAGCAGAACTACGATTAATCCCTGTCTCTGGGATCCAAATCCCCTATACCTCCCTGCTCCTTCCGGGCTTGTCCCTGGGGAGCTGTTTGACAGAAGAGGGGTCAAAGACATTTGTCTGAGGTCTGCCTGTCCCCATGGGAGGGTGGTCAGAGTAGAAGGGAGGTAAGGCAGGAGCTGCAGTGAAGGAGAGCAATTTCCGTTCCCACCAGGCATGGAGACCCTAAAAAAACAGACCCTGGTGGAATGAAGTCCCAGATGCTGGCAGAGGAAGAGAGAGCCCTGCCCTGGTTCCCCTATTTAGGAATGTCATCAGGACCCCAAAGCCCAGCCCCAGCCAGGAAGAGGGGGTGGGAGCTATAAATACTGATTTGGGCTAGCCTAGGCCTTGCGTGATTCCCACGGCTCAAGGCTTTCTTCCTTTCCCTTCTTTGCTCACAAGGGGCTGTCATTGGTGCTTTCCCATCAGCTGGAAACTCTTAAAGTAGCTCAGAATTTTGGCCGGACACATGGGGTGTATTTTCCAACCAGGGGCGGGGGGAAAAGGAGGAAGAACAGAGTCATAAACCACCCAACAGATAAATCCATTAGGGTTTTACAAAGTAGCCCAAAAGAAGCAATGCTCCATCTAAAGCACTCAGTTCTGGCCCAAGTCTGCCAAGGGGAACCTCCAGGCTCTCAACACTAGATCTCATGGGAGTTGCAGCATCACAGAAAGGGAGATTATCAGAATATCAGAACTGGAAGGGTCCTTAGAGTCCACTTAGGCCAACCCCTTCATTTTACATAAAGGTTAAATGACTTGACCAAGGTCACATAGGTAGTGCTAAGTGTCAGAAATAGGGTATGAACCAGGTCATCCAATCAAAAAGCCAGTTCTCTTTCCAGTATATCACAGGGAGACATTTAAAGGGTTTTGCAAATTGCAAGGCCCTATAGTACGTGATGAATGAATTCTAGTTGAATTAAGTGGACTAGATCTGGGGTTCTGCCTTCTTGATTAGATCCTTAACGGATACAGGCAGCCACCCCCTCTTCTTTTGCTTCCTCTTCTTCTCGGAGGGGATTTGATGCCTGGGCGGTGGAGGTTTCCACTTGGTAAATACTGCCCCCCAGAAAGGAAGGAGCATATGGAAGGAGATGGGGCATTTGAAACACCCCACACACTGAAACAGTTAAACCGTGGATAAAGGCAGGAAATCTGATGAAGAACAGACCTCGGTGAGAACAAGGCCCAGGCTGCTCTCACATCTGGGAGCCTGCCAAGGGAGTGGGGGTGGGGAGAGGGGAGTGCAAGCCATTCACAAATATCCCATCCCACAGCAGGCCAGACCATTGTCGACTGGGATGCAGTAGAAAGGTCTGCTAGTGATGAGTATCCCCTGATCCCAACACACCCCCCTCCTCTCACCACCTGCACCCAGAACCTGCCTTTTCACTGAGGCAACATGGTTTTGCTTTGTTGGCCTTAAGGGGCTGGAATAGTCTTGGGATGAGAGTCAGGCCTTGAGAGATGGGTGAGATTTAGATAGATCTGAATGAAAAGAGCATATTCTGGGTAGAGGAACCAGCAGGAGGGGCGATGGTGAAGTGGAAATAGGCAAGGGGAATGCGGGGATTTCATTTCCCCAAACTTGATCTTGGATGGGTGCTAAAGCATGATTGGTCCCGAGGCCTCTCTTAGACCTATGATCATACGGTCTCATTTATAGGTGTAACAGGACATTGCCCACATGGTTTGACCCAAGGAGCTCTGAAATGTGCTGCTAAGCCAACCTTCACATACCTTCCTCACCCGGCTGCTATGGCACCCCTCTCTATTCTACTCTGCCTGAAGTTTCCAGCTTGAGAACCTCTGAAGATGTTGGAATAAAAGACAAGAAGACATTCATTATTTCTGGAAGGTCCCTTGGAAACACTGGCCACTGGGAGTGGCCAATGAAAGAGGGAAGTGAGAGAAGACAGAGCTTAACTGGAGGAGGAGAATGGAAACCCACACATGAAACTCTAGAGAAAAGTACAAGACAATATATGACTGAGTAGGTGAGTAAGTGATGTAGACATGATGTGATGTAGACAGTAAAGGGCTGGAAGAAACCCAAGAAGGGAGAGAGAACGTAGGCTGGGCTGGTCAGGGAAGTCTTCTTGAAAAAGGGGGTCTTTAGGTTGGTTCCTGAAAGATGTGGGAGAGAAAGAATGCATCTCTAGGGGACCATATCATAGAACTGTAGAAGGTCAGAGATGGATGGTCCTCAGGTCTTGTCTAGCATGGCTTCCTCATTTCTAGGAGTAGGAATCCAGAGGTCAGAGAGTGAAAGTGCCCTGCCTGAGTCCAGAGGATCACAGATCGAGGGCTTAGGAGTTATGGAGTCCAGCCTCTTAATTTTACAGATGAGGAAACTGAGAGGCAAAGAGAAGAAAAGTGTCTTGCTCAGGGTCACAGCTGGTGAGTAAGTGACCGGGGCAGGATTTGACCTCATGTCTTCCTAATTCCAAGGTCAGCATTCTGTCCCCTATGTTGCATTGCTTCTCATATAGCCCATTCATTTCAACACATATTTACTAAATGCCTACTGTGTATAAAGGCTCCGTGAGATGGCAAAAGACTTCCTTGGTCCCTGGACTGTCCCCATCCCTAGTTTCCTAAGATCTTTCTGGGCTCAGATCCAAGAGATCGCAGACAGAGGGTAGCCTTGACTCTGGGTGGCAGAGAGTGATACCTCTTTTATATTCACAACACTGGGTAAAGAATCTTCCCAAACCCCTTTCTCTCCCACCTCTGGAGCCAAGGTTTCTAAGTCTCTCTCTGTGTATACATGTCTATTTCCAGTTTTTCCTTCCCTCCCTCTCCTTTTCCCTCCCACCTCTCCCCCGACCCTATGGCAGTACGCCCAGTTCTCCAAGCATATATACTTCCTCTGTGATCTCAGCACAAGCCATGCTCCTTGTCTGTCCTCGACTCTCGCACAGAGCCAGACTGCCTGCCCCACCTGATGCTGCCCCTCCCCCATGCTAGAACTGAAAAAGCCCCTCCTTGTCAACCCTTGGCAGGCTAGAGGGCCAAGGGGCCAGGGTAGAGGGTGAGTAGTGGGGAGTACAGTTAGTTTAGCTATTGAACTGCTTAGAATTGGGGTAAGCACTAAATTCTTCACTCTCTCACCCTAGACTTGCCACTCTCCCACATATAGGACACCTTGCTGGTAAGGGCCAACTCATTTGTCCCCTCACCTCTGGCCACTTCCCTTTCCAAATATTAGAGGATGGAGATCCACAATATTTCTGACCTCCTACTGCCCCAGATAATCAATACCTCACCCTGATACATGCTTCTATACTATTTTGGGCTGTTGTCTAGCTGTTTCAAGTGAGCAAATTCTACAGTGGCAATACTGGGAGCTTCCTGAGGGCAAGAATGGTGTTTTATTTTCCTGCTTCCCCCACTGTATATATGGGGGCACGAGAGATGTTGAGAAAGCACTGGACTAGGAGTTAGGGACCCAAGATTCTAATCCCAGCTCTGACCCCAACCAATTGTGTGACCTTGGGCAAGTAATTTTTTCCCTCTGGGTCTTAGTTACATCACCTGTAAAATGAGGAGGCTGGATTGACTTAAGATGATTCCTGTGGTTACTTCCAGTTCTAGCATTCCATGCTTCTATGTCTCTCAGTATAATTGACCTTTAAAAAGCTGGAAGGGGTCTTCCAGTGCCAAGATGGCAGAAGGAAGAAGGAACCCTCTGAAGCCCTTCCAAATTCCCCTCCAAACAACTAGAAAAAACCACCCCAGGATGGGTCTAGGAGCAGGGAAGCAGCTCGCCACCCCAGCAGCCAAGGTCTGTTTCCCTGGGATGGAGGTCCAAGAGCAGCATTAGCAGGCAGCATCACTGCAGGGGGCCTGCAGTAAGGTTTCAAGCCTGGGCCCTCCACAGGCCAGCAGCAGCACCCTAGGCTCAACGACCCCACCTCTAGCACAAGCCCCCAGTAAGGCCTTGACCCCATTGCTGACCAGTAGCAAAGCCCTCTCCTGGGGGTGGCCAACAGGGAGACCAGAATCCTGGAGCCTACCAGCAGAGACTATGTTCCATAGCAACCCAGCAACAGGGCCTCACCCCTTGGGTAGATCAGGAGCAAAATTATTCCCCCAGGGCCCACTGGCAGAGAGGCCCTGTTTCCATAGCAACCCAGTAGCAAGGCCCCACCCCTGGAGTAGGCCTGCAGCTAAACTCCACACCCAGGAAAGGGCAACCAGGAAGCCCCACCCCTCAGTCCAAGCCAGAAGGGAAGCCTGCCTCCAGAGAAAGCAAGCAGCTAAACCCTGAGGCCCAGAGCACTGGCACAAGAAGCTTGGGACAGTGTAGAACCAGAGCCCAATTATCGTGTCACAAAATAGGTAGAAAAAAATGAGGAAAAAAGCAAAAAAAAAAAGAGCTTGACTATAGAAAGTTACTATGCTGACAGGGATGATCAAGGCATGAATTTAGAAGAGAATGACAGTGTCAAAATGGTTACATGTGAAGCCTCAGAGAAAAATGTAATTTGGTCTCAGACCCAACACGAATTCCTGGAAGTATTTTAAAAAACAAATTAGAGAAGTAGAAGAAAAATTGGGGGGGGGGGGAAATGAGAGTAATGCAAGAGAATCAGGAAAAAAGAGTCACTAGCAGACAAAAATATATACAAAAATTTATTGAGGAAATTAACTCCCTAAAAAAAACAAATGGGGGGGCAGCTAGGTGGTGCAGTGAATAGATCACTGTCCCTGAAGTCGGGAGGACCTGAGTTCAAATCCAGCCTCAGACACTTGATACAATTACTAGCTGTGTGACTTTGGGCAAGTCACTTAATCCCAACTGCCCTCCAAAAAGCAAAAAAAAAAAAAAAATTAGAATTGGCCAAATGGAAAAGAAAGTACAAAAACTCACTTAAAGAAACAATTCCTTAAAAGTTAGAATTGAACAAGTAGAAAATAAGGATTCTATGAGACATCAGAATATGATAAAACAAAATAAAAAAGTAAAAAAAATAGAAGAAAATGTGAAATTTCTCATTTCAAAAATAACTGACTTAGAAAATAGATTCAGAAGAGATAATATAAGAATTATTGGACTACTTGAAAGCCATGATAAAAAAAAGCCTGGAAAACATCTTTCAAGAAGTTATCAAAGACAACTGCCCTGATACATTGGAACCAGAGGGCAAAATAGAAATTGAAAGAATCCACCAATCACTGCCTGAAAGAGATCCCAAAATGACAACTCTCAGGAACATCATTAAACCAAATTCCAGAGCTCACAGATTAAGGAGAAAGAATTGCAAGCAGTCAGAAAGAAGCAATTCAAATATCATGAAGCTACAGTTAGGATTACACTGGATTTGGCAGCTCCCTCATTAAAAAACCAGAGGGCTTAGAATATAATACACCAGAAGGCAAAGGAGTTAGTGCTGTAACCATGAATCACCTACCCAGCAAAATTAAATATAATCTTTCAGGGAAAAAAATAGGTATTTAATGAAACAGAGGAACTTCAAACATTTCTATCTAAAAAGCCAGAGCTGAATAAAAAATTTGACCTCCAAATACAAGACTCAAGGGAAACATAAAAAAAAAAACCAAGATAGAGAAAACATAAGAAATTTAACAAGGTTAAACTGTTTATATTTCTATATGGAAGATAATATTGTAATTCTTATCAACTTTATTATTATAAGAGCAATTAGAGTATATGTAGAGAGAGGATATAGATAAAAAGTGACTTTGATGAGATGATACGCCCCCAAAAAACAAAATAAAGAGGTGAGAAAGAAAATTACAATGGAAGAAGGAGGGGGGAGATGCGATGGGGCTTAATTATCTGACATAAAAGAAGCATGAAAGCATAATAGAGGGAGAAAAGGTGGGCAAAGCTTAAATTGTACTCTCATCAAAATTGACTCAAAGGGGGAATAACATACACTCTCAGTTAGATATCAAAATCTATCTTGCCCTATAAGGAAGCAAAAATGGATGGGGATAATGGAATGGGGATGGGGTGACTGATGAAAGGGAGGATATATTGGTGAAAGTGGTGATCAGAAGTAAAACCCTTGTGTGGAGGGAAAGTGTTGGGGTAAGAGAAAGGAGGAATAAACAAGTGAAAAATAGAATGGAGGGAAATACACAATTAGTTCTTATAACTATAAATGTGAATGAGATGAACTTACCCATAAAATGGAAGCATATAGGAGTATGGATTAAAAACTAGAAACCTACAATATGTTGATTACAAGAAATACATTTGAAGCAGAGAGATACACACAGGATAATAAAGGTAATGGAGCAGAATCTATTATGCTTCAGCTGAAGCAAAGAAAGCTGGGATCATGATCTCATAAAACAAAGGCAAAAATAGATCTAATTAAAAGAGAGGAAGAAGGAAATCATATCTTGCTGAAAGGTACCATAGACAATGAAGTCCTATCAATACCAAACATATGTGCACCAAATGGTATGGCATCTAAATTTTTGAAGGAGAAGTTGAATGAGTTAATAGATAATAGATAGTGAATGGATAATACTATTATAGAGAAAATAGATAATAAAACTATACTAGTGGGGGGCCTCAACTTTCCCTTCTCAGAACTAGATAGACCCAACTTAAAAATAAACAAGAAAGAAGTTAAGGAGGTGAGTAAAATTCTGGAAAAGTTAGATACAATTATATCTCTGGAGAAAACTTAATGGGAATTGAAAGAAATATCCCTTTTTTCTCAGCAGTATATGGCACCAACACAAAAACTGGGATTAGGAAATGTATTGGGAAATAAAACCTCACAACCAAGTACAAAAAAGCAGAAATAGTAAACACATCCTTTTCAGATCATAATGTAATAAAAATTACATTCAATAATGGACAATGGAAAGAGAGATTAAAAATTAATTGGAAATTAAAAAATCTAATCCTAAAAACAAGTGGGTCGAAGAACAAATTATAAAAAACAATAGATAATTTAATTAAAGAAAATGACAACAATAAGAACACATACCAAAATTTACGGCATGCAGCCAATGCTGTACTTAAGAGAAAATTTATATCTCTAATTGCTTACATCAATAAAATGGGGAAAAAAGTGGATCAATGAATTGGGCATGCAACTAAAAAAAAAGTAGAAAAACAACAAATTAAAAGTCCCCAATTAAACACCAATTGGAAATTCTGAAAATCAAAGGAGAGATCGATAAATTTGAAAGAAAGAAAGCCATTGAACTAATAAATAAAACTAGAAGCTGGTTTTATGAAAAAAAAAAACAACCCAATAAAATAAATAAACCATTTGTTAACTTGATTAAAAAAAAGGAAAGAAGGCAACCAAATTACTAGTATCAAAAATGAAAGGAATGAATTCACCATCAATGAAGAGAAAATTCAGACAATTGTTAGGAATTACTTTGCCGAATTATATGCCAATAAATTTGACAATCTAAACGAAATGGATGAATATCACAAAAATATAAATTACCCAGATTAACAGAAGAAGAAACAAAATACTTAAGTAACCCAATCTTAGGAGAAGAAATTGAATAAACTATCAATGAACTTCCTAAGAAAAAATCCCCAGGACTAAATGGATTCACAAGTGGACTCTACCAAATATTTAAAGAACAATTAATCCCAATATTATATAAACTATTTGGAAAAATAAGTGAAGAAGGAAGTCCTACCAAATTCCTTTTACAGCTCAAATATGGTGTTGATACCCAAACTAGGAAGAGCCAAAGCAAAGAAAATTATAAACCAATTTCTCTAATGAAGATTGATGCAAAAAATTAAATAAAATATCAAAGAGATTAAAGCAATAAACATATCACAAGCATCATATGCTATGACTAGTAGGATTTATACCAGAAATGCAGGACTGGTTCAATATTAGGAAAAACTATCAGCATAATAGACCACTTCAATAACAAAACCAATAGAAATAATATGATTATCTCAATAAGTGCAGAAAAAGTCTTTGAAAAAATACAGTACCCATTCCTATTAAAAATACTAAAGAGTATAGGAATAAGTAGAGTTATTCTTAAAATGATAAGTAATATTTATCTAAATCCATCAGCAAGCATTATCTACAGTGGGGATAAATTATCCCAGTACAATTAGGGGTGAAGCAAGGATGCTCATTATTACTTCTATTATTTAATATTGTACTAGAAATGTCAGCTGTAGCAATAAGAGAAGAAAAAGAAATTAAAGGAATTAGGTAATGAGGAAACAAAACTATCACTCTTTGCAGATGATATGATAGAAAATCCTAGAGAATCAACCAAAAAGCTACTTGAAATTATTAAGAACTTTAGCAAAAGTTTCAGGATAAACCCACATAATTCATAAGCATTTCTATATATTACCAACAATGTCCAGCAGCAAATTTCTATTTAAAGTTGCTGTAGACAATATAAAATACTTGGCAGTCTACCTGCTAAGATAAAACCAGGAACTATATGAACACAACTATAAAACACTGCACACAAATGAAGTCAGCTATAAACAATTGGAAAAATATTAATTGCTCATGGGTAGGCCAAGCCAATAAAATAAAAATGACAGCTCTATCTAAATTAATCTATTTATTCAGTGCCATAGTTTGATTAAACTATGAAAAAATATTTTATAGAGCTAGCAAAAATAATAACAAATTTCATCTGGAAGAACAAAGCTCAAGGATATCAAGGGAATCAATGAAAAAAAATGTGAAAGAAGATGGTCTAGTTGTGCCAGATCTCAAACTGTATTATAAAACAGTACTTATCAAAACAATCTGGTACTGGCTAAGACATAGAATGGTGGATCAGTGGAATAGATTGAGTTAAAATTATATTATAGTAAATGACCATAGTAATCTATGATGAAACCAAAGATCCAAGTTTTTGGAACAAAAACTCATTAATTGGCAAAAACTGCTGGGAAAACTGGAAAACAGTATAGCAGAAACCAGGTATAGAACAACATCTCACACTGTCTACTAATATAATGTCAATATGGATACATGATTTACACCTAAAGGGTGATACTATAAGCAAATTAAGAGAGCATGGAATAGTTTGTCTGTCAGATTTATGGATAAGGGAAGAAGTTAGGACCAAAGAAGATATAGTGAGCATTACAAAATTTAAAATAGATAATTTTGGTTATTTAAATTAAAAAGCTTTGCCACAAACAAAACCAATACAACCAAAATTATAAGGCAAGTAGAAAACTGGGAAATTTTTTTGCAACAAGTTTCTCTGATAAAGGCTTCATTTTTCAAATATAAAGATAACTGAGTCAAATTCATAAAAATACAACTCAATCTCCAATTAATAGATGGTCAAAGGCTATGAACAGGCAGTTTTTAGACAAAGAAATAGAAGCTATCTATAGTGATATGAAAAAATGCTTTAAATCACTATTTATCATAGAAATGCAAATTCAAACAACTCTGAGGTTCCACTTCACACCTATCAGAGTGGCTAATATGACAAAAAAAGAAAATGTTGGATGTTAGAGGGGATGTGGGAAAACTGGCACACTAATGCATTGTTGGTGGAGTTGTGAACTGAGACAACCATTCTGGAACTCTGCCCAAAGAGGTATAAAACTGTGTATGCTCCTTGACCCAGCAATACCACTGCTAGATCTATATCCCAAAGACATTAAAAAAAGAGAAGAGGACCTCTTTGTGCAAAAATATTTATAGCAGCTCTTTTTGTGGTGGTTAAGAACTGAAAATCAAAGGGATGTTCATCAATTGGGGAATGGCTTAATAAGTTCTGGTATATGATAGTAATGGAATATTATTGTACTATAAAAATGATAAATAGGATGATTTCAGAAAATCTAGAAAGACTTACATGAACTGATGCATAGTGAAATGAACATAACCAGGAGATTGTTGTACACAGTGACAGCAATATCGTTTGATGAATTGTTTAGCTATTCTCAAAAATAAAATGATCCAAGACAATCCCAAAGGACTAATGATAAAGTATACTATCCACCTCCAGAGAAAGAGCTGATATTGATTGAATACAAATGGAAGCATGCCATTTTTTTCCATTTTTTCTTTTATTTGAGTATTCTTGTACAAAATAACTAATATGGAAATGTTTTACATAATTACAAATGTATAACCTATATCAGATTGCTTACTGTCGCAAGGAGGGGTAGAATTTGGAACTCAAAACTTTAAATAAAAATATTTTGAAAATTTGGGAAAAAACTGGATGGTGCTCTAGAGATCAGCTAGTCCAATTCACTTATTTCACAGATGGGTAAACTGAGGCTAGCAAGTGGCAGAGCTGGGACACAGACTTAGGTTTTTTTTCTCAAAATCCAGTGCTCTTTCCATTACACCATACTCTCCAGAAGCTTGAATATCCCTGTTAAAATGTTCCGTATTTCTCAACTCAAAGGCATGAGCCTGAGGGGCTTCAATGGGTTAACAAGGAGATAGTTCTATCAGACTGAGGAGAACTGAAGGATAACTTCAGTGGGTTCTCTGAGGTCTCTTCCAACTCTAAGATTCTGTGAAAACAAAATGGAGTGAGGGAGCAGAGCCAGGATGGAATGATAGCTCTGGAATGGTTTCAGAGGGGCTTCAGAAGCAGGGGACTCAGGTCATTTAGAGGCAGCTAGGTGATGAAGTAGATAGTCACTAGGGTGGAGTCAGGAAGACCTAAATTCAAATCCAGCCTCAGACACAGCCACTGCTGTTTGGCCCTGGAAAAATCACTTAACTTCTGCCTGCCTCAGTTTCCCCCTCTGTAAAATGGGTGATAATAGTACCTACCTCTTAAAATGAGATAATCTTTGTAAAGGGTTTTGAAAACCATAGAGTGCTATACAAATTGTAGTTAGTATTATAATTATCTCCAGTGTGTAGCTTTTTTTTGGGGGGGGGAGGGGAGCTTGTTGCCTGGTGCTGTTGGAGAGCTCCTTTTAAGTCTGGCTTTTTTGAAGCAGGGAAGGAGGCCCTGTTCTGACCCCCAGGGTACGTGAGGGGTGCAGTGGGGAGAGGAGGGAAGGGTAAAGACAACAGCTGCAGAGAGTCTAGGCTGGTTGTGGGGAGGAAGAGGTCAGGAGGTGGAACCACAGAATGACAGGTCCATGGAGAAAGGGTTAAGCCTAAAGTCCTCTAAGAAGCCAAGCTCTGATAACAGCTGTGTGATCTTGGGCAAATCCCTAAGCTTCTCTGGGACTAACTGTCCTCCTCTGTGAAATGAAATAGTTGGGCCAGAATTTGTCTAAGGTCCCTTAGCTATAGATCCTAAGATTCTACCCTTTCCAACACCCCCCCCCCATCATTCTCCAAATTCTCTCCCAATACATCTTGCATTTTGATGCCAGATTAGTCTTCCTAAAACTGCATTTGCTCCAGCCTACCCATAGTGTTAGGGGCTGCATGAAGATGGTCCAAGAAAACCGAATTCCAGTTCCTTAGCTTGGCATTCAAAGTCTTCCACAATCTGATGCCATCCTACCTTTCCAGGCTCATAGCCAACTACGCCCCTACACACACCCTCTGCTCCAGCCAGGCTGCTCTCTTTATTATCACCTGCCCAAGCCATGTTCATTCCTGCCTCAGCATCTTTGCTGCCTGACGTAGCCTCCTGCTTTCATTCCTGCTGCTTCAGGTCCTTGCTATCCATCGAGATCCAGGAAGCTTGCCTTCATTACCTCAACCCTATGACCACAGGCCAGTGGATTTAGAATGAAAAGAGACCTTGTATTCCTCTAGTCCAAACCCCTCATTTTACAGGTGAGGAAACTGAGGCCCAGAGGGGTTAAATAATTTAACAAAGACTACATGGTTAGCAAGGAGCAAAGCTTAAATCAAAACTCAGGCAGCTAGGTGGCTTGGTAGATAAGAGTGCTGGGCTTGGACTGAAGAGGACTCATCTTCCTGAGTTCAAATCTGGCCCAGACACTTTCTAGCTGTGTGACCCTGGGCAAGTCATTGAACCCAGTTTGCCCCAGTTTCCTCATCTGTAAAATGAGCTGGAGAAGGAAATGGCAAACCACTCCAGTATCTTTGCCAAGAAAACCCCAAATAGGGCCACAAAGAGTTGGTCATGATTCAAATAACTGAACAACAACAAATCCATTTCTCTTTTTATTCTTCCCCCCTAGTGCCTCTGGGATTTCTCCCTCCCCTAATCCCCACCAGTCCTCACTCTCTGTACCCCTAGTCCCTTTAAATAGTAAGAATCCTTTACATTCTTAGAGCTTATAGTTTCTTTCATTTGGTCTTTACAACTCAACAGCCTTGTGAGATTACAGTGATGGATATTATCTCATTTTACAGATTAGGACATTTAGCCTAAGAGCAGTGAAATGTCTTGCTCAAAGGCACATGACTATAAGTGACAGATGTGGGACCTGAACCCAGGTCCTGACTCCTCCACTGGTGCTCCCTCCATACCAACAAAGTGTGGGTATCTCTTAGGTCTCCACAGCCTGACTAAAACTCTTAGGGGCAGGGACTGGATCTTCATGGGACTAACCTCCTGCCTGATGCAAAACCCCCCTTTATGACAGCCCTGGAAGAGAATCAGAATCTTCCACCCCTCCCCCCCAACAGTTTTTAAAACTTTTATCTTCAAGACTATTCTTCCTTTCATTTTTCCTCTCTGAATCTCCCCAAACCTTCTTAATCCCCTTCTCAAACTTACTAGCTATGTGACTTTGGGCAGGTCAATTAACCCTTTTAGGTTTGTTTCCTCATCTATAAAATGGGGAGAATAATAGCACCTAACCTCTCAGAGTCATTATGGGGGTTAAATGTGGTAATAACAGAAAGCACTTAGCATAGTCTCTGGCACATAGTAAGTGTGATATCAATGTTAGCTATTATTATTGTTGTTGTTATTAAATGAGGGGGTTAGACTATGGCCTCTGAGATATGATTCTAATAGCTCCCTTCCTCTCAACCTGTGGCAAATTCAAGAGATGCTTGAGACTTCCATCCACATTCCCTACCCAAGACACAGAGTCCTGGGTGATCCTCATCCCAGGGAGAAGAGAGAAGGGAAAGCAGTGACAGGTCAACTGAGGCATCTGACCTGGAGATTACTAGACTGAAGAGAGTCAAACCCAAACTAGCAATGCTGGTCCCCAGGCCCTGAGGCAAGAAGTACCAAAGGCACCCTCAAATCGATGTTGAAAGAGAAATTCAGACGGGAAAAGGGGAGGATGTAGGGAGAGACCTGAGATTGCTAGACACAAGGGCCAATGTGGGAGAGACCCTCTGGGAGGGAGACCGCCCTTTGGGAGGAAATGGAAACCCCAGCACACACAGGTGATGCTAACAGAATGATAGATCTAGAGTCAGACGGACTTTGGAGCCATCTAGCCCAATCTCCTCATTTTACAGACAAGGATACTGAGGCTTAGAGAGGTGATGAGATTTGTTCAACAACCACAGAGGTAGTGAATGGCAGAGGTGAGATTTGAGCTTACCTCTTCTGACTCCAAAATCCGTTGCTTTTTCCAAAATACCACCTTGCAGGCAAGGACTGTTTTGTTTTTGTCTTTGCACCTAGCACCTAGGCAGTGGCTGGGACATGGTGGTTAATTCAGGAATGCTCTTTCATCGACTGTTCCTGGGGTCAGTCTCTGAAGGAGTGAGCAGGGAAGGAAGTAGAGAGGAGTTCACTTTGGGGCATAGCCACCAAGTAGAGGTAGTCACCATGTGGCAGCTTCCTAGTTATTTCTACCTGTTGAAGTACAAGTGCTCCAAATTCTGATACCCCGGGCTCTGCCCACCTGGCCCTAAAGAGAGTGCTGAGACTGAGGACTGACTTTGTTATTGACTCAAAGTTTATATAATGATTGTATCTGGTGGATGCTGGGTACATTTTGTTCAGAGAGAGTGTGTGTGTGTGTCTAAATAAGGTCCTTGATTTCCTCAGCCCACAGTGAAGATCTTTTCTTCCTCCTAGTTCCTATATTGGAAGTGTTTGAACCTCCCTCAGTTTTTGGTCTACACAGCCTTGGGCTTTCCACATTCAAGTTTTGTCTGCCAACTATGTTATAAATTCGGTGGTAGAGAATGAGTCTTACAATAATGGCCCACCACAGTTCCTAGTCCATGGTAAGCACTCAATAATTCCTGGTTCTTTGAACAAGTAGGCAAACATTTATTAAAATACCTACTATGTACCAGAGAATGGGGAGACAAGAACAACTCGGTGATTCCCATCAGGATCTTTACATGGGTCTGCACACTATATAGAAGTATTCTTAATGGCCCCAGAGACAAAGGAGAAAACCAGAGAAAGTCCTCTACGCAAAGTGGAGGAGGAGAGAGCACAGCTCAGTTGGGGGAAGAATTGGGAAGGCTTTATGCAGGGGCTAAGGCTTGAGCTAAGCTTAGAAGGAGGAGGAGGATTTTGAGCTCTAAGATGAGGAGGAAGTGAATTGTAGGAAAGGAGGAACAATTGAGCCAGTCGGAGTCAATAATATTAGTCAATAAACACGAATTAAGGACCTACAAAGTTCCAGGCACTGTGCTAAGTACTGTTGATACAAATACAAAAAAAAGTTCTTACCCTCAAGGAACTTACAGTTGAGTGGGGGAAGACAACAAAACCAAAGGAAGCTTTAAAGGGTTGTGAGGTAAGGTACCACCCAGAGGGCTGGTGGAGAAGCTGGCACCCTAGAGTGGGGCAGCCAGGTGGGAGAAGAGCTCCCTCCTTAAACTGAGGCTTAGAGTTCCTGGCTCCACTCTCCAATCAGAGGGGCAGAAGGAAGGTGGAGGACCAAGGCTCATAGGATACTGCAGGACAATGGGTTTTTCCCAATTCCACTATGAATGGAAAGGAGGAGAGAGCCATAAAAAGATAGGGCAGAGTCAGATTGTGGATAG
Source organism: Petaurus breviceps papuanus (assembly GCF_028583685.1). Classification (NCBI taxonomy): domain Eukaryota; kingdom Metazoa; phylum Chordata; class Mammalia; order Diprotodontia; family Petauridae; genus Petaurus; species Petaurus breviceps. Next base: position 2,890,277 of record NW_027187353.1, on the reverse strand, counting down.
TCCAAAATCCTTTTGGGATTCTAGCAGGTGGGGTGCTGGGGCATGTCAGAAGAGACAGAGAAGGTAGACATAAAGAGAGCTGGACAAAGACAGATACAGAGATGGTGACTGAGGCAGTGGAGGAGAGGCAGAGACAGAAAGAGAGAGAGATAGAGATGATAGATAGAAGATAGATGCTCAATAAAATATCAATTGAAAATGAATCTAAAAAGTGTGTGTGTGTGTGTGTGTGTGTGTGTGTGTGTGCTCACGTGTGCTTTTGTGCACAGTGGCGAGGGACTATGGGTGTGGAAAACTACAAATAATGTCAGACTTTTTCCAGCTGCTGACTGACTTCTTCCTTCCTTCCTTCCTTCCTTCCTTCCTTCCTTCCTTCCTTCCTCTCTCCCTTCTTCCTTCCTTTTTTCTTTCTTTTTGTTATAATGGATTGTTCTCTGGAATGGACTGGAGAGATATATTGGGTGATACAAGTGATATAAAAACAAAATGAATCAACAAAATTAAAATTGTATTTTGATAAAAGCAAACAATCAAATCTAAATCAAAGCAGGAGGTGTTATGGTCAGAATACCAGACCTGAAAAGAGGGAGATTATCGTTTCACTCCCTCCTTGTTTAACCTAGTCTTCTTACTTTTCTATCAAACCAAAAGCAGGGGCTTGGGTGAAATGATCTTTTGAAACTACTTTCAACTAGTAGCTGCTAATTTCAGGCCCATCATCTTCTTGCCTCTTGGCTCTATTTGATTTCCTGAGACAAGCATGGGATTCTTTTTTTTAATTTAATTTTTTATTAAAAATTTTTTTTTTTCAAGTATGGAGTTCTTAACAGGATCCAAGCCCTGGGACAGAAGCCCAAGGCTCTCCTACCCTGACTCATTTCCCCTGGAGGAAACTCATGATGCTTCTTCCCTCTCCCCTCATGTTCTCAGGGGGCTGAGGTTTCCCCATCTGATTAGTGGGCATGAGGGTGTGGCCCTTCCTACTCTGGGGTTAGTGGGAGGGACATGGTTTTCATACTCCTTAACTGCCTAGGGCTGGTACCCTCTTGTCTGTCTAAGGTCCTCCACCTAAGCCTACCCCCAACTCCACCCATCAGAGCTAGCCTGGATAGAAAACTCAGTGATACTCAGGTATCACTGTCATACTTGAGTGGTGGTAGTGGTGTGTGTGGACTGCTGTTTTACCTGAGGGGACCAAGGTCATACTCAGACGAAATGAAGCTGGAAGGGTGGATTGAGGAAGATTTGGGGGGTCAGGAGAGTCTTCCCAGAGCTTCCTGTATCACATTCTGATGGGTGTGAGCTCCCAGTCCTCATCCAGAGCTGGGCTCTGAGGGTCAGGCTGGCAGGGTCACTGGCAACCTGGGCATCACTGTGGTCTGAGGTGGGTGTGGTCCCATCTCTTTCTGTACACCGAAGGCCTCCCATCGTGGATGGAGAATTACAAAAGGCATTGCCAGAGACTGGGAGTGGGGGGCGGGGGTAGATCTCTGAGTGGGGTTGCTGGCCAGCACCCTCCAAGGTGAGTCCTCGCTGGTATGTGAGTTGGTGTGTGGGGAGTTCAGGGTCCTGCCTGAGGGCACTAGGAAGCTAGAACCACCCAGTGCGTGACTGGATGGGTGGTCTCCTAGGTCACTAAGGCTGTCTTCCTGCTTTGGAGAGGCTTTCCTAAGGAAAGCATGTTGGAAAAGGGAGGCAGGTGGTCAGTTAAGAAGGACACGGGGTAACCATAGGCAGAGGCAAGGTCACTGGCAGAGGCAGTGGGAGATGCAGAGTGACATACAAAGAGGAAGAGGCAGCAGAAGAGTCAGAGAAGGTGGAATTCAGACAGAAGCAGAAAGATTTAGGAGAAAGACAATGGAGGAGAAGTAGAGGCAGAAAGAAAGGGAAGTAGAGATAGGGACAGTGAGAGGCAGACACAGACACATGGGGTGAGTAGAACGAGGCTTGGGAGACCGAGGGAGGGTAGGGGTTGGCGTGGGGCCAGGGACTACTGTCAGGCTAGGCAGCTGCTGAGGCTGCCTTTGCAGGATCAGACACCTACCCGGTCAGTAAACTTGGAGGCATTTGACTGGTGGCAGTACCCACCCGACATTCTCTCTGACGTGCCCTGAAGCCCTGGCCTCATCCCTGCAGGGAGTTCTGTGCACCACCTGGGACAGTGGGCCCATTCACCAGTCCCAGGCCCACCTCTCTCTGGAAGAGTGGACATCATTTCCCATTATCCGTGGCAGGGGAGGGAGGGGGGGTGCCCTGGATAATCAGGATCTTGGCCCTCAACACCTCACCATCCTTCTCCAAATCTTTCCAGTAAATTCACAAATCCCTTAGATCGGCAGAGGTTCTTAACCTGGGGTCTGTGAACTTATTTTCAAAAATATTTTAATAACTCCATAGTCGTTTCCTTGGTAATTCTCTGCATTTCATTTTATTCATCTAAGACCGAGAATAGGCTTCACTAGACTGCCCAAAGGGCCATGACACAGAAGAGGTTAAGGAGCTGGGCTTTCGAATGTGCTTCCTCAGTCTTCCAACACCCAGACCTTGAAGTGGAGAGGCCAGAGGACAAGTTGCGGGAGAGGGGGTGGCGGCAGAACTGGAAACTGTCCCAAAGCTGGGATAAACCACAGCCTGGCTAAATCACAGGCTGAATGGACGGCACACTGACCTCAGGAACGGTGGCTTTCCGTGCCTCAGTTTCCTCTCCTGTAAAATGAGGAGGCTGGGCCAGATCTCTTCCAGCTCTAATCCCTACCATGTTATGATTCACTCTAAACCAGAATAACCCGCAGGCTGTACAATCCTCAGCCTGGATAAGCCACAGGCTGGACAAACCACACCCTGAACAAACTACAACCTGAATAACCGACACCCAGTACCGCGGTCCTGGAACAAGCAGAGACTGAACTCATCTCATCTCCGGCAGTGCGCACAACTAGTCCGGAGAGAGACCGCCATTCAGCCCCTTGTCCTAGGGACCAAGTAGGATCATTCATAAGCCAGCTGACCTCAGTGCGGGCTGGGACCCAGCTTGTCAATACGGGAGAGCAATGAGGGACATCTGTTTGGTTCTGGGGCTTGGCAGACCCGTTTCTAGACTCCACATGGCTGGGGGTGGGGCAGGGCTCGGTTCGGGTGGGGTAGAGGTGGGGGGTAGGGGTGGCGGTGGATACCCTGACAGGAGCAGAGCTGTGTAGACTGCAATTCCCGCCTGGTGGTCCTGGCCCAGAGCCCTGGGGTTGAGGCTGGTCCCAAGGGCATCCTGCCCAGCCCACCCTCCACGGATGCCAGCACCTGATGAGCTCCAGACAGCTCTCCCCGTGCCCCACCCCTCAAGGTGGGCCCCTAAGAGGGCACTCTCCAAGTCCAGATGTTCCGCTATATAAGACTGGGCTTTGTAGTGAGGAGGTAATCATCCACCTGAGAACCACGACCATCATGGGAGGAGGCCTGGGTCCCATCTGCTCACTTTGGCTTGGGACCTGGGGTCCAGGGAGCAAGGTGTTTGTAAATCAGAGGACGTGTCTCCCAATACGGACTCTTTCCTCTGCTTCTCCCTATCCCTGACCCAATGCCTCCCTCTGCTCCCCGGAGCCTCAACTTTCTCCCCTGCCCTCTCCCCGCAATAACGGCGCTAGTTTTCATGGGACCACGGGAGGAGGGGAGCAGCTCCCGAAAGACTCACCTCCAGAAACAGGGCTGGGCAGTAGCGCACATAGGAGCAGGGAGAGGAGAAGCAGGCGCAAAGGCCCCCTCCGCGGCCGCTGCTGGGGTGGTCTCGGGACTAGAAGCATCTTTGCTGGGTGCCTCAGATCAATGCCCGGAACATTTCCCAGTGAGAACTCAGGAGAGGCAAGATGTGGAGTGGGTGGGTTCCCTCCTGACTACTACTATATTTAATAGCGTTCAGAGCAAGAAGGAGGGGCCAGCAGCCCGCTAGTCAGACTGGGTTCAAACAAGCACCTCTCAGATTTCAGCCTGGGTCTCCCCCTCCCTCACCAACTCTTCTTAAAGGGCCAGTGTAGAGCTTGACTCTAGAATTGGGTTTCTTTTCCCCTGGGAGGTGAGGGCTTGCCAGTTGGAACGGAGAAAGGTTTTCCCTCTTTCCTGGCTGAGGCCAGACTTGGGAAGGGTGTGTGTGGGGTTAATGGGGAGAGGACCCTTAGAGGCCCCCATCCCCCAACATCATCACTGGGTCCATTCAGTTTGTTCCTGGAGGTATTTGGGGCTTGGGGTATGGATCCTGAGCTGAGTTCCCCTTAACCGCGGATTAGAGCTAGGAACCTTTCTATCACTGATACTCTGATTCACCCTCATCACCCACCCACTCAAGAGGTATCTAAAGATCTTTGAGGTTCCTTCTCCTAGTTCAGATCTGGAATGCGATAAAGGGGGTTAGGATGGTCCAGGACTCTATCTGTAATTCAGGTCCAG
>NW_027187353.1:2861314-2881314 GCF_028583685.1 Petaurus breviceps papuanus | reverse complement strand
ATAGAAGGCCCTTAGTAAATGTTTGTTCGATGACTGAAGCACTATTATTATATTGTCATTCCAAGTTTTTCTCCAGAACGGCCACAACCATTCACAGCTCTACCAGTTGTTGGTACTTGGAATGTGAGCTCCTTGACCAATGACCATACAGCTGGAGGACCTGAACCATATCAAATCTTGTAATTTTTGCTTTAAGTAAAACCAGAAAACAAAAGGAAGAGACAGCTAAAAGAAAGGACAACTGGTAAATTCTCCTTGGCGAGGCAAATGAAGGAGTTGGATTTATGGTACATCCAAAAGCAACCGAAAACATCATTCCCTGGGTCATTGTTATAACATAAGTTATAAAACAAAACCTAGCCCTGCAGGAAGTAATGGGTGTCTGTTAGAATGTAAGCTTCCTGAAGGCAGGAATGATTTTGATTTTGCCTTTGTGTACCCAGTCGCTAGCACAGATCTTACATTATGCACTCAACAAATAAATTGTTGAATCTCCTTTCCAGACAAAAAGATATGACAGACAAGAGTCTAACCAGATTAGAATATAAAGTCAGTATAAGAAATTGTACAGAGAAAGATGGTGGGAGATTATGAGCAGCATTATCTTTAAAAAACTAGGGAGAAGTAATGAAGTGAAAACAGAGAACTTGAAGAGAGACCTGCCTAAGTCAAATGGTGCCATGTCTGATTTCTATATTTACTTTCTCCTGCTAAGGGAAGCCACTTCTCTGTCTCAAGGTTCTATTTCACTTAGGGTTAGAGAGTCCTTGTCACTCCTGCATAATTTCATGATGAGGATCCTGTGACCCCAAACCCATTTTGAGGGGCTTGTGTGGAGCCAGTCTTTCTCTCCTCTCCTCCGTCCCCTGACATCTCATCATTCACATTTACCTGAGCAAATAAAAATGCTAAGAGGGTAAGGTTATTATCTCCTTTCTATCTGGGCTACATTCTTACTTTATCTGATCTGATCCATATGTATATGTGGCTGGAAATAGAAGCCAGGTTGTTGTTTGTCTTTTTTTGAAAAGGACCAATGACATCATGAGGGTGATGTCTTGATTTTCCAGTCAATTGGATTTGAGTGAGGCAGAGCTGTGCAAAGTCTCCAAAATCCCCCTCCTCCAGATTCATCCGAATCCAGTGGCAAGACACGTCAAGACAATTGGCCCAGGATGCAGTGGATGACCTTGATATTTCTTTCTCAGGTCTCAGTGTGTCTATTATATAAAATAGTTGACACTCACTGTAAAGTGAAGATTGTTCTGCTTCATGTAAAGGGGGCCATGTAGATTTCTGTATGTTTTAATATGCCTTATTAGATAATAAAGTCTTCTGAGAACAAGGAAAATAAAGAAGTGTTCACTGACAGTGAGAATACTGAGGCTAATATAATTGGATTCTTCAGTCACTAGATCAGAAACTCACATGCCCTAAAAACCGTGTAATCCTTTGTATTCTCTGCCTCCTTTCTTCACCATTCCATCACCGTCATGGCAGAACAGAAGGGAAGCACACAGGACCAACAGCCCTTTTGTGCTTCTGTTATTGCTTCAAGGGTTGCCATGCCTGAAGAGTCTAACCACCAATGGGCCAGCCCATTGAGGATGAATCTTACTCTACTCAAGCTAGTTCTTGCCAAGGGAGCTCTGTCTATTGCCAGCCCTCGTTGGTATCAGATGGCATTCCAGCGTGGCACAATCTGCCAGAGCTTGCCCTCTGCTGGCATAGCCTTTGAGAGTGCAGGCTCTAGAAGACAGGTGGCTTAGGTTAGGAGCTATCCAAGTTTTATCAGCTTGGTGGGCAGTTTCAATTTGATACAGGCAATGCCCTCTCCAAGCAAAGGACTTTGTTAGGCATTTGAAATACAAATACAAAGACAAAAATGAGATAGTCACTTCCCTTAAGGAGTTTACATTCTATGGAGTGGATGGAACCTGTACCACATAAAGAAAAGCAAGGTAATTTGGAGGGAAAGGATGGGAATCAGGGAAAACTCTGTAGAGTCAATGGCATCTGAAGCCAGCTTTAAAGGATAAGAGGAATTCTGAAAGACAGAGATGCTAAGGCTATCTGTCCTTGGCAGGGGTGGAGGGTGGGGTTTGTGTAAGTTATGGAGGTGAGAGTTGAAATACTGAGTTTGAGAAACACCTCGTATATAGTCTAATTTGGCCAGAACGTAGTGTGTAAGGATGGGAATGATCTGAAAGACTAGAAAAGTAGGTTGAATACAGATGAAGAATCTTAAATGACATGATAAAATTATAAAGCAGATTTAGGAGGGTAGATAAATAGTATGGCTAACCTGGCTGCTGGTCTCAGGTTTTTTATTATCTTTGAGGAGTGCAGTTATTACTCTCATGTTTATGGTCTGCAGACATCCTTCTAAGCCTGGTTCAGTGCTTATTCCTGCTTTTGAAGTAGGTAAGCAGGCACTCAGATCTGATAGAATCATTATAATTGTAGAAATTACAGATTTTGTTGTTTAGTTGTTTTACAGTTGTGTGTAATTCTTTGTGACTCCATTTGGGGTTTTTTCGGCAAAGACCCTGGAGTGGTTTGCTATTTCCTTCTCCAACTCATTTTACAGATGAGGAAACTGAGGCAAACAGGGTTAAGTGACTTGCCCAGGAGAAAGTGCAGTGGTGAAATATTTTGTCAATAATAGAATGGTTTGATTTATAGTGCTGAAAGGAATTATAATAACACTACCATCTATTTCTCAACCATTCTTGTCTTCCGAGGAAATGCTTTGGGGACATTCTTTTACCACTTGAAACTTAGAACTGTGAATCATGAAACCTTACAGACTTGTCCTCATCTTCCTTATTGAATAGTTTTTGTTTCTTTGTTCGCCTTGAGCAAATTATATTCTCTTTGTCTTACTCGGTTTCCTTTGCATCAATCTCTTTAATTTCTGAAAATGAGAACCGGTAACTGTGGGGTAGAAGTTGCAAAATTTTTATCTTCATGGGAAGGAAAAAACTTCCTAACAATCAGAACTATTAAAAATTGGCTGGGTTGCTTTTATGAGTAGTGAAATTATGCCCTTATGGAGAGATAAAGGCTGAGAGATCAGTTGTTGGGTATATAATAGAGAATATTCTTATTTGGCTAAGCATTGGGTAAGTTGGATCAACAGAGGGTCATCTAGAAAGGTACTCAATGTACAATGGAGATAAGCTATAGGACACTCGTTTACTTTCTGTACCACAAAATAAATTTCAGAACACAAAAGACTCATGAGTATTCATTGACAAACACATAAAACATGAAACAGTCATTTATGATTCCTGTTGTTGCTCTCCTAGGTGCTTAACACTTAAAACATGGAAGACTGTTAGATTGTTGACCAGATTATCTACTGCCAAGGCTAGGTGCATCCATCTCAGGATCACTGTTCATCACCCACACTTAGTGAAAGAAACACAGAACTGAAGAGATACCCAGAGCCTTGAGACCCTGTCTTAGACTTACCTAGACAAGAACATGGTTTCAGTTTCATGTATGAACAACTGCTGTAGCTGCAAGAGAAAAGGGGGGGAAGGAGAGATTCTTTTCCCCCTCACTGAAAGTCTGAGGGAGAGCTTGAAGTATCCTAGTAGCCTTGACAGAGAGAAACAGAAAGAGACAGAGACAGAGACAGACATAGACACAGATAGATAGTTAGAGAGATAGAGATGCAGACAGAGACAGACAGAGATAGACATAGAGATACAGCTAGAGACAGAGAGATACAGAGACAGAGATAGAGACAGACACAGACAGAGAGATAGAGATACAGACAGAGACATAGAGAGATACACACATACAGAGACAGACACACATATAGAGATAGACAGATACACACAGAGATAGGGATACAGCTAGAGACAGAGAGATACAGAGACAGACACAGACAGAGAGATGGAGATACAGAGACATAGAGAGATTCATACAGTCAGAGATAGAGACATACATAGATAGTCAGAGATAGAGATACAGACAGACAGGAGAAACAGAGAAAGAGAGCAAGAGAAGATGGAGTCGCTCCTCTCAGAATTTCCTGAGTGGGGAGCTTCTCTTGGCTCAGGGGCTAATTCTCTTTGGCACAGCCTTCCTTCTCTGTCACAGGAGCCAAGGTACCATTTAGGGATTTCTGAGTCATCCCAAAACACAATTTCATTGGGAACAATAATGGGTCTGATGTGTCTTCCCAAGGCACAATTCCCTCAGCACTGAGCCAGAACATGTGTTTTTCCAAAAGTGGCCCAGGGCATAAACAGGACCAATTCTCCACATGGTCCATGGGATGGTACTGAAGGCACAAGTCCTGTAGATTGGGAAGTGGGAGGGGGAGGGGGCCCTCCTCATTACCCCTGTTATTCAAATGAGGAAATTAAAGCTCAGAGAAATTAAGTGACCAAGCTGTGGTCACACAAATAGGATTTGAACCTAGATCCCTGGATTCTGAATTCAATACTCTTTTCACTGCTGAGCTGTAAGAGGATCAGATGGGGAGACTAGAGTTGTTTAGCATGGTGGACATGATAGCTGTCTTCAAAGTATTTGAAGGGAGGTCATACGGCAAAGGGGTTAGAACTGTTTTCCTTGGTTATAGTAAGTGGAACCAGGGACAGTGAGTGGAAATTTCAGAGGCATAGAGTTAGACTTGATGAAAGGAGAACATTCTTAATAATTAGAACTAATCCGAAGTAGAATGGGCTAATTTGGAAGGTGGTGGCTTTTAGGAGGTAGAAGTTTTTGAGAAAAGGTTAAATGGTCCCTTGTTGGGTTACACTGCAGAAGAAACTTTTATGTGGGGATGAATTACTACACATCAATCTGGATCTGGGAGGCATCTTAGAGTTCATCAGGTATAACTCCCTCATTTTTCAGAAGAGGAAACTGAGGCCTGGAGATTATGTGACTTGTCCAAGGGCATAAAGCCATCAAGTATCAGCAGCAAGATCTGAACCTTTGTCCCCTGACTCCAAATTCAGTGTGCTTTCTCCTTCACCCCACACTGGCTCTTTAGACGAGATGATTTCTAAAATCCCATTCACCTCTGAGATTCTGAGATTGCTTTTGTCATGTCTGTTAGGGGTGAATTTGAAGAAGTCCTATAGGGACAAAAAGATGAAACTAATGCCAAGCCATTGCCCTGCTGCCATCCATGGTGTGCAGAGGTAACATCAGCTGGGGAATTTTTATTTTATTTATTTATTTAAAAGCAATCGGGGTTAAGTAACTTGCTCAAGGTTACACGGCCAGTTATTTCTGGGTGTGGTGCTAAGTATCTGAGCCCCGATTTGATCCCCACGTCATTCCAACACTGGAGCCGTTGCTCTTACTCGCTGAGCCACCTGGCCGCCCCTGCTGGGGGCATTTTAGGAGAAAGAAAGAGTGTCATTAGTTGTTGGTGAGTAATTAAGCTGGCCAGGACCTTGCTCTGGAGACCCAGGTAGGCAGGCTCTAGACTAAGACTGTGGTTTCATTGCATAGATTTCTTGGGAAATTTCTATGGCCTGGGTGTGTCTGTCTCTTCATCTGTCTGTATCTTTCCGATTGTGCTGGGATGGCAGCTGGAGAACAGCGTCCTGTGTCTGCTTTTTCATCTCCCACGCCACGCTTTCTTGGTATCTTCCCCATCATTATGTAGATATCAGTAATTAATTTTGAATAGGGCTCTTGCTAATGCCATGAAGAGTCTGAGTAAATCTGGGGGGGGGTCCCCTGAGAAGGGTCCCAGTTCACCCAGTATCCCCATCTGGGTAACACGTGGAACTGGAGCTTCCCCCCCAGCCCAGCAGCACATGGCAGGCCAGTGCATCAATAACTTCATTAATTCCACAATTCTTCAGTTGTTTTTCCTTCTTTCCATGTCAGCAGGCACATGGTCTTTATTAAAGGCTAATTATCAGCCAAGTTTGGGCTCAGGGGAGCAGAGTTGGGGGCGGGGGTTAGTGGGATGAAGCCTTTAAGCCAAAATAACTTTCTTTTTAGGAATTAAAAAAAATACAAGTGGAAAACTTAGGGTTTTTTCTCCTTGAAACTTGAAAACTTCTGTAGTAAATCTATCCTTCTCTCCACCTCATTATCCCTGTCCCAAAACACATACATTCAACACATAGATTCAGCCCCCAAATAGCAGAGATTACTTTGGTGATTTCTCTGTATTCTACAGAGGGCTTTCCAAAACATACAACCAACTATAACCTGTGTATGGTTCAGGGCTGGCAGGCAGATCATCAGCTGCCATGAAGAACTGAATCCTGGAACATCTGCCCCAAGGTCTATCATCAGGAAGAGAGAAAACTAAGCAGGAGGGAAGAGAGGAAGAATGGAAGGAAGGAAGGAAGGAAGGGTGGAAAGAAAGAAACAAGCATTTACTAGATGCTTACTGTATGCCAGGCACTATGCAAATATTGTCTCATTTAATCCTTGCAACAACCCTGGGGTGTAGGCACTGTTGTTATCATTTCCATTTTATAGCTGAGGAAATTGAGGCAGAGGTTAAGTGACTTACTCAGGGTCACACAGCTAGTTAGTATCTGAGTCTGGATTTGAACTCAGATCTGCCTGACTCCAGGCTCAGCGCTTTCTCTACTGCTCCACTTAATTTAGGAAAATAAATCATGATGGGAGAGAGAAAACACAATATTAGGGGAGAGAAATAATAAAGTAAGAAAAGAAAGAAGTAACAGACCTGCCCAAGGTCATACAAGTAATCTGGAACTTGAACCCACATCCTTTGTAAACTGCACTCTGCTATCTCTCAATACTAGATTATTCGACTAGCCTTGTATAACCGTGTAGGGACATGTGCTCATTCATGGACCCAATATTCCCATAAGGCTTGTGGTCAAGAAGCTCTCTCTAATTAAAAGAAATTCTCTTTGTACTACACGTTTCAGAAGCTTGTGCGTGAGCTCCCCAGTGTGGTGACGTTACTTAGTACATCCTGTGATTAGATAGGAATGCTTCCAGTGGGTGCCATTTCAAAATGGTTCGAGGAGCCTTATTAAGTAAGTTGGTATAGGAGAAGTGTGAAGAAAGCAACATTTGCCTCTGGACTATGCCTGTGTTAGTGCAAGTGATAGAAGGGGCATCAGCCAAGAGGTGGTGAGGCATAGATTTGGGCTTCACTTCCAGGTATCATGGGAGACCAGCTTTGCCACTTCCTTCCTGGGTGACTTTGGTTAAGTCTTCTACTGTCTCTGGCCCTCAGCATTCTGCTCTGGCAAATGAGGTTGGTGGACTCAGTTATCCCTAGCTCTGAATCTATGAGCCCTAAATCTTAGACTTCAGTGTCCTCTTAGACTTCAGTGTCCCAAGAGCTAGGAAAGCCCAAGCCTTCAGCTGCTGTTTGAGAAAGATCAACAGGCCTCTGCTCTCTATGGTACTTTCTGGTTGTGCCCCACTCAAGACTGCTGTTTGTGAAGTTGGAAAGACAAGGAACCAGTTCAACTGGTGCACCAGCTCCTTTTCTCCCCAGTGAACTGGTGTTTCCTTTTCTTACCATGTTGGGGGCCCGGTGTTGTTGGAAGGGCCAATTAGCACACTCTGGGGGTTGTGGCGTGGAAATGGATGTCGCAAGTGTTGGATACCTGTCCTTACATTGCAGGTCTGTATTAATTCTTTGCTTTGAAATCATGTGTCTTCTGCCTTAATCTGGTATCAAGATGTATATTGATTATATTCACTCAGAGATATGAATTTGAACAACAACAGAACTGAGTAGCTGAGAGGGGGCTATATCAGGAATAGTCCTCAGATACACAGAGAGCTGGCCAACATGGATGGAGCACCGGTTCTACAGTCAGAAATATGGCCTCAAGGGGCAGCTAGGTGGCACAGTGAATAGTGCACCAGCCCTGAGGTCAGCAGGACCTGAGTTCAAATTCAAACTCAGACACTTCATGTGTAACTAGCTGTGTAACCTTGGACAAGTCACTTAACCCCAATTGCCTACCCCTCCAAAAAGCAAAAACAAAACCAAGAAATATGGCCTCAGGTATTGGTTTTGTGACCCTGAGCCAGTCACTTAATCTGTCTGCCTCATTTCCCTCAACTGTAAAGTGGGGATTTATTGTGAAGATCAAATGAGATATTTTGAAGTGCTTAGCACCGTGCCTGCACATAGTAGGCACCATATAAAGGCGTCCTCATTCAGAACCATAGAGTTTAGGAGCTGATGACTCAAGTCAACAATCATTTATTAAATGACTACTATGTTCCAGGTGCTGTGCTAAGTGTTGGGGGTACAAAAAGAGGCAAAAGACAGTTCCTGCCCTCAAGGAACTCACAGTCTAATAGGAAAGAGGACACACAGACAGGGTTAGGCAGGAGAAATGCCAGGAGCCAAGACATGGAGTGTTAAGTCTGGGGAGTGAGGAAGTCAGTGAAAGTGATCATGGAGGGTAGTAACAAATAAGACTGGAGAAGGAGAGAGTGGCCGTCTGTGAAGGGCTTTAAAAACCCAACAAATCGATTCAATAAACATTTATTAAATGACTACTATGTTCTAGGTGCTGTGCTAAGTATTGGGGGTACAAAAAGAGGCAAAAGACAGTCCCTGCCCTCAAGGAATGGGGAGAGACACCAGGCAAACAGATCTATACAAAGCACAGCTAGATACGGGATCAATAGGAAATAATCGAGAGAGGGAAGGCAACGGGATTAAGAGACATATCGAATAGCACAGTCACGTGGCCAGATGTTCTTTCAGAAGTTCACTTTGATGGAGGGATGAAGCTTGGACATGGTCCAGGCTATAAGCCCTGCCCTTCTGCCTCTGCTTCATCTTCCAGAAGGGGGACAGAGGCATTCAAGGACCAGATCAGAGCCTATCTCCTAGGAGACTTGCCTCACCATCTAAGCCTTCACGGCTCTCCCCCTTTCTGTTTACCCACAACCTTTAGTATTGTGGACACTCCCCTTTCTGGCCTGTAGGACACCCAGGCTGGTGATGTGAGCTGTGCTCTGATGCTGTTTCCCCAACCAGACTGTGAAGTCTTTGAGGGCAGAGATGGGGTCTCACTCTTCCTTTGTCCTCCCTTTCAGAAAGGAGCTCAGGGCTCAGCAAAGACTTGTTGAACCAATAGATAAATCACAGTGACAGGTGCCTTCTCCCAGTGGGGATGAAGAGAGGCTGTAATATCAAATGATCATTTTGTTCACATTCAGGGCAAAGGATCGGGGCTGGATGCATGAAGGGCTGGGGAAAGAGGCAGGAAGGGCTACAGTTGGGTGGTGGTCAAGGATAGGCAGAGGAAGGCTGTGATTGGGGGCAAAAGGACTGGGGATAGGGTATAAAAAGGCCTGGGAGCTATGTGAAAGGCTGAGATTGGGATGGTTTAGGGTTGGAGTTGTAGTAGAATGAAGTTGAATGCTTTAAAAGGCTGGAGTGGGACTGAAGTCTTGGAGGATAGAGTATGAAAACCTGGATAGATGAAGAGCAGGGGTCCAGGATGGCTTGAAGCTGAGTACATTTCCTGGACCCCTTTAGCTGGGAATTCTCTAAAGCAGAGCCAGGAGACTCCCCAGAGACCAGCAAGGCTTCTGAATTCAGTTACCCCACACCCTACTCTCAGATGGAAACTACCACAGGAGACTCCCTCCAAGTTTGACACAAATCCCTCACTCAGTCAGCCTGGAGAAGGGGGGTGATGACGGGGGACTAAGGCTTCAACAGGGTTATTTATTCCCAACAATTACACAATTCAGGAGCAAACGGGTTCTGTTTGCTACACTCCGGGGGCCCGGGCTGGGTCGAGGAAGCCAATGAGGTTGGGGGGGGTGGGAGGAGGAGGAATGGGAGTCCCAGCCAGAGAGTTGTTCCAAGTTCCTCCCAAGCCGGGATTAATGGAGACAGAAGTCCAAACCCTGTGGGCCTGTCCCCTTGTAACATCTGCTCTTCCCTGTCCCCGCACTGAGCAAGAAATTGGTGTGCATGTGTGTGTACATGTGTGATATATGTAAACATGGCCTCAGTGCACCATGACATGGTTAGATACGGCTGTACTTACCATATGTTCTTTCATTTTTTTTCATTGTTTTTTTTTCTTTTTTATGGGGTGAAGAGGGGGAAAGAGAGGATTTCTAAATATTATTTCATGCTGTTAACCCTCACTCTGCTTTGCCTGGAAGCCACAGGGATGATTGAAGTTATGAAGGCTGAAAGAAGGAAAGCCATATATTTCCACTAGCAGGATTAAATGAAATTCAACAAGCGTTTATGCAGTGCGTGCCTTATGTGACTAGCACGGCCCTAGGTACAGTGATAGGTTCCAGTGTAAAACTCAGTAATGGAAAAAGTCCAGAGCAGGGAGGTGGGTGTGGAGTTGGGGGAGTCAGGACTCCCAGCTAGGTCCTAATCCTAATTCTGACACTAACTTGCAATAGAATTTGAATAAACCATGTTACTCTTTGGGTTTCAGTTTCCTCCTCTGTAGAATGGGCTATGAGTTAATAATGTTTATTAAAGGACTCTATCAATATAAGGTATGTTTCTATGACCTGGTTCCTGCCTGTCTTGGAAGTGCTGGGAGTTGGGATCAGAAGCTTGGGAGGGAGTCTCACTTCCAACGCTGCCCATTTGTGTGACCCCCAGATAAGTCACCACACACTTATTAAATGCCCACCATGTACCAGGCATTGTGTTAAGTACTGGGGATACAAATAAAGGCAAAAAAATAGCCCCTGCCCTCAAGGAGGGCACAGTCTAACAGGGGAGACAATGTGGAAACAGCCCCAAGTTAACAAGGTAGATATGGGATAAATGAGAAATAATCACAAAGGTAGTCACGAATCACATAACTGAGATCAGGTGAGGCTTCCTGCAAAGGTGGGATTTTAGCTGCCACTTAACAGCTCTCAGCCTTGGTTTCCACATCTACAAAATGGGCTACCTTAAAGGGCTGTTGTGAGACACGTGTTTGTTAGTCTTTGTTGTGGTTGTTCAGTCATTTTTCAGTTGGGGTTTTCTTGGCAGAGATACTGGTGTGGTTTGCCATTTCCTTCTCCAGCTCATTTTGCAGATGAGGAAACCAAGGCAAACAGAGTGAAGTGACTTGCCCAGGGTCACCCAGCTAGTAAATTGAACTCAGAAAGATGAGTCTTCCTGACTCCATGGCTGGCACTCTATGCACCATAGCACCCCTAGCTGCCCCTTGCTAGCCTTCAGGGTTACATAAATATGCATTATGGATTTTGTAAACTTTAGAGTCCTAGGTACATGTAAGCTTATTAGTAAACCCCTTGAAAGCAGGGACTATTTGTTTCTGTCTTTGTATCCCCAGTGCTTAGAACAGCGCCTGGCCCATAGTGCTTATTCACTGATTGATCATAATTACTATTATTGTTGTTAAGTCTTGCTGGGGATATGAGGTTATAAATGCATATCATACATACAACAGGCACTCAATATTTGCCTGTTAAATAAGTGAATGAACAGTTTAAAGGAAGATGTGATAGATAATAGAATAATCTATGCTTCCTATAGAGAGATTTTTACAGGGACAGGTCATTTTAGGATCTATGGCAAAAAACAAGAGAAGGTAACAGGCAGGCCCCAGGAGACATGATAGAATACAAGTAAGTGTATACAGTTGTCCAAACTGTATATAAAGGGTCAAAGGTTTTCCACTTACCATAAGTCACTTTGCCCCGATGGGCCTTTTTCCTCCTCTGTGAAACAAAAGGGTTGGACTTGGCAGCCTAAGGCCCCTTTCAGTTATAAGCCTATGAGTCTATGATCCAGTGAATTAAAGAATCTATTAGAATTCAATGGGTCTAGTCAGGGAGGACTTTTTGGAGAAGTTGTCTTGGCACAGTCACTTGAAGCCAGTAGCAGATCAAGATCGGTGGAGGGGGCAGCATGAACAGCCATAGAGAAGTACCAAGGTTCCATTTCTTAGCCCCTGCAGGCTACCATGACAGGATCTCCCTGATGGAGGCTGGGGTTTTGCGGTAGGGTTTTCAGCTTCTCTGTAAGTGGTTATTAATTCTTTGAATCAGAGGTTCCAGCATTGCCTCCTCCTTAGTCCCGGTTCCCTGCCCCATGGAATCAGGGAAAAGGTTCTTGGCTCTCTGTCTTCCTTCCCTTCCCTCCATCCTGGGATGAGAATTGCCTGCTGGGAATAGATGGGAGATTGGACAAAGGTTAGGTCTGAATATTCCAGCTAGATGGGATATGACCAATTGTCTTCCCTTCTGACCCTAGAGGCCAGGACCTCTCCTTCCTCCCACTTGTATATCTGTCACATCTCCAGTTCAATTCAACAAGTATTTCTGTCATCTCACTCTTACAGGTTTTGGGAATGAGTTCACTATATTTGATCTTGGATAAGCATTGCTCTGGTGGGCAACAGGTGACACAGTGGGTAGAACTCCAGGCCTGGAACTCATCTTACTGAGTTCAAATCTGACTTCAGAGGTGTACTAGCCATGTGACCCTGGACAATTCACTTAACTCTATTTGCCTCAGTTTCCTTATCTGTAAAATGAGTTAGAGAAGGAAATGGCAAACAATTCCATTATCTCTGTCAAGAAAACTCCAAATGGGGTCATGAAGAGTCAGACATAATTGAAAAGACTGAACAACAAAAACCACAATGATGATCCTGACAGAAAGTGTTGTTTTAGTTAATGGTTTGGAGAGAGTATAGTGGCAACCACATGGCACACCCAGGATGGCTGCTAGCACAGGTTATTGGATCTGCTTTATTAGGAAAGCTAGCTGTTTAAGGGGTCAACAGTCTTTTAAATTATAGTCACTAGTTCAGAGGGAAAGTCAGCACCCTGAACTTCAGAGAAAATACAAGCAGAGAAATAAAGACCAAAAGACAGGGCTCTGACTGCCTGAATCAACTATACATTTTACATACATCCCTGGATCAAGAGAGCCTTTACCTACGGCCACTCGGAATCTCGACCAGGGAATCACAAGATCCTTCTCATTAGCAAGCCCCCACAGCAAAAATACCAACTCAGAGTATATATACACTTATCAGAGCCAGAAGGCATCACAACCCTCCTGACTCAGTGCCTAATTAGAAATTAGCAAAAGGTGTGAAAGCCTTCCTACAAGCAAACTTCCCCTAAGCAAAGCTTCCCTCCTGCAATAGGTTCTATGGTGAAGCCTATTAATGGGCCTGGAAGATCTTATATCCCATTAACATTGCAGTGGGGTTCTTTAAGGTTCATTCACTATAGAAGGCAGAGGGAGATATCTAGTAACCATAGTCCTTATGTAGAGATATGGATTTAGCCCTAGCCTGACCTTCACTTGTGAAGCTTGCTGATCGACTGAAAGGAAGCCAGAGCATGTAGAATGCTTAGGTAGGTCAACCTCCAAATTGGTTTGGGAGTCTTCAGGGATGAAAAGGACATTCAGGTCTGGGGTCCACAAGGGAATAAAATGCTCATCACTATAATCACTCAGAGAGCTTGGAGACAACTGTGCTTCTGGTATTCATAAGAGAAATCTATTAGAATTCCTATTAAAAATAGGAAATCTATGGCTCTTCACACTGCCCAGCAAAATTAAGTTAGGGGACACTGGAGGGTGGGGTTGATCTCTTAGGCCCAGGCCAAGTTGAGTCAAGCCAGAAATGTGGTGGCTCAAGTTGGTCTGGTCCAAGATGAACTGGCGAGGAGAGGAGAGAAGTAGATGAGAGGGCAGAAGAAAGACAGGCCTGTCACGAAATGACTCTTCCTGAGTCATTTAACAGATGGTGTATAGTTCTTATGACTCTATCTGCCACTTTATGTGTATTCCATGAGACACTTGGGACACTCCAGTGGTGTTAGTTGTGTGTTGGCTTTCTTAAGCCTACAGGATGATGGTTTGTCATTATATCACTTATCCAGTGAGGGAATGTAATATCTGACTTGTCTCTTAGGTGGTGCCCACCAGCCAAGTGGACTCATCAGAGTCTCTCTGGCACATGTGTAGGAAAACTTCTCTCACTGTTGCATTGTGCAATTTGGAGGAGCAGCAGTGAGCAGGTCAACTGCTTGCTAACTAACTGGGTTCAGATTTTTCTAGGAGATGACATAAAATACTGCTCATTAATGTCAAAAATAAGAAATCTATGACTCTTCTCCACTCTGTATCTGGAATTTCCTCTCACTGTCAAAAAACTCACTTACATTAGCAAGATGTTGATATTCAGTATTCTTTGGCCAGAGAGATTATTAAATCTAGTGAAAGTAAAATAAAAAAAAAACATTCTCTACATTCAGCTCTCCTCCTTCTACCACCCCCTGAAACTCTTCCCTCTTACCTTCCCAGGTCTGTGGGAACTTGGGGGAATAGTTTCAAACTGTCTGAAAACTGTGGGAAGGAGCGAGGAAAATGTTGGATTCTTAGGACCCCTCTAGAAGGTCAGGGATTATTAAAGCGAAGTGGAGGAAATGTGAGGTGATGACGGGAACAAGTTATCCCCCTTCTTAATCTCATTTGCTGATGGGATTTTTTTTCCAATATCAGAAATGGCTATAGTTTTATCAGTGTAAATAACATCAAAACTGCATTACCATTTGCTTTGCTGTCACTCTCTAATAACAATGAGACCTTTCCATTAAAAAAAATCTATTTTTATTTATTTCATTAAATTTCCCAATTACATGTAAAATTTTTTAATCTTTAAAAAAAATAATTTAGTTCCAAATTCTCTCCTTTCCTCTTTTCCTGCTCCCCTCCTTGAGAAGGCAAGCAATTTGATAAAGATTGTACATGTGGAGTCATGTAAGACATATTTCCACGTTAGCCATGTTGCAAAAGACAATGCAAACAAAATAAAACACTAAAGATAAAGGGATTTTTAAAAGTATGCTTTAATCTGCACTCAGAGTTCATCAGACAGCATTTCTCATCATGGGTCCTTTGGAATTGTCCTGGGTCCTTGTTTTGATTAGAGTAGCTAAGTCTTACACCCCTGAGCATCCTTACAATATCGTGTTGTTGAGTACAATGTTCTCTTGGTTCTGCTCACTTCGCTTTGCATGAGTTTCCCATAAGCCTTCCCATGTTTTTCTGAAACTGTCCCCCTCACAATTTTTTATAACACAATAACATTCCATTGCAATCCTATACTACAACCATTCCCCAATTGATGGGCAGCCTCTCAATTTCTAATTCTTTGCCACCACAAGAATAGCTGCTATAAGTATTTTTCTACATATGGGTCCTTTTCCTTTTCCTTTGCTCTCATTGCGATATAGACCTAGTAGTGGATATAGACCTACACTGGGTCAAAGGGTATGCAAAGTTTTATAGCCCTTTGGGTGCAATTCCAAATTGTTCTCCAAAGTGGTAGGACTCGTTTAAAACTCTACCAATATACAGTACAGTAGTGTTCCAATTTTCTACATCCCCTCCAGCATTTGCCCTTTTCTGTCCTATTAGCCAATCTGATTGATGTGAGGTGGTACCTTAGAATTGTTTTAATTTGCATTTCTCAAATCAGTAATGAGTTAGAGCATGTTTTTTACGTGATGATTGATAGCTCTGATTTCTTCTTCTAAAGCCTCATATCCTTCGACCATTTATCAGCTGGGGAATGCCTCTTCTTTTATGTGTATCCGGCTCCTCTTTATCTGGAGCTGACCAAGGCAAGAACAAGTAAGTCTCATGTTTCAGCAGGAAGGGAATGTGATTGCTGCTACTATCCACAGTCCTAATCCCAAAGGCTAGTCTGACTGCTAGCCAGCATGGTGACCAGGAAACATCTCTTAAGGTCAAGGTTGTTCCTATCTCTTGTCACAATGTCAATCAGTGGCCACCATTATCCACACTGCCATCAGCAAGTGTTTATCATGGTTGAGAGGAAGGAAAAAGGGAACATCGAGGCCGCAGATGGATCTTGTTACTTTTCAAAGTCTCACAATTCTGTTCCCCTACTTCAGAAACTTTCGGGAGATTCCTAACCCACCATAGAGATAAAATATACCATAGAAACTACCACTATGCCTGTATATTGCATATTATGCTGAAAACCTTGCCTTGGGGAAGAGGCTTACTTTGGAGAAAGGGTGGAGCTATGCTAGTGTGGCTGAGATACAGCAGTCAGATGTTGGTGGCAGGAGATGCTCCCTCAACTTCCATTGGGTTATCTTGGACAGATGCTGCACCATGCCCTGGGACCAAGATGGTGACTTCCTGTAGCCTTGCTGAATGGGGAATAGGAGTGAGTTCAGTCACTATGTTCTGTGAGGCATATCTTAGTATATGACAGACTCCTAGGGTAGCATTCTTAAACTCTATAACTTGGTATTTCTAGAACTCTAGTTGTTTTTTTTAATATTTTCACCCTTTCCTAAATTGCTTACAAGTCCTTGTGAAGAAGCATTTCTTGCTTTGGTCTGTAATTGAGAAGGAGGGCATCCACACCCTATAGAGAGGCAGATAGCTGTAAGAAAGATGGAAAGTGTGGACAGAGGGGCTTCTCTAAGAAATGTTGGAGGGAGTAATTATTAAATTATTGAGGATACTGAGTGACTAGAGAGGGCAGCAGGTAGAAAAGCAGATTTCAATTTTGTTTCTCTTTAACACTCAGGCCTGGCCACCCATTTCTTTAGGTGGCCTGAGACAGAGCCCACAGTTTTGCTGGAAGCTAGATTTCATTCTTGACTCCAAGGCTGTGGTGGGATAGTGTGTATGAAAGAAGCCCCAGGCCTCAATTTCCTAAACGAGAGCAGCCTCTGGGGATGAAGCAGAGGAGGAGGTAGGGGGCAAGGGTGGGGCCTCATGTGGAAACATTTCAGAGAGGAGGACTGGAGTGAGGCCAGGGAGTTTGGCCAGCTGGGGAGATGAGGGTGGGAAGGGGTTCCCAACCCTCCATCCCCTCCCCAATTTCCCTTTCCTCTAGCCCTCCTTCTGTACCTCAGAGGCCTATAAACATGGCAGGAGGCCACATTGGCTGGGACACACACACCACTCTCTCTCCTTCATTCTCCCTGTCTCTCCCTCTCTCCCTCTCCCTCTCTCCTCCTCTCCTCTTCTCCCTCTCTTCCTGTTGTTGCTGCCTCTGTTCAGGAGTGGATTGGAAAAGCTGACAAGGAGGCTCTGTGCCCAGGACTGCACCAACCAATGCTGTGCTGTAGCTGGGACTCCACCCAAGCTCTCTCTCATCTCCCTGGGAAGGCAGCGGGCACTGTCAGAAGTGGACCTGGAATGACTGATGGTCTGAAGGGAATTGGATGCCTTAGGAAAAATGCATTTTGGCTGGAATATTTTGGTTCATTCATTTTCTAAGTGATAATGAAACAGCTTCTCTGTGCTAAGTTCCTTTGATCCCTATCTCAATTTGGTCTTGGTTTGATCGTTTTTTTCTTTCTTTTTAAACATTTTAATTAAAGTTTTATTGATTTTTTTTTGTTTTTATACATGTCATTTACAGGCAAACCATCTTCCCAAAAAGCCTTCCCTTGTAACAAAGAAAAACAGTTAAAGAAAACCAAACCACGCAGCGACCACATCTGATAGAAAATGCAACATTTGGTACTCATGGTCCCCCACCTCATCAAGGGAAGTACAATTTATTCATCTCTTCTCTGGGGCCAAGATTAGTTATGTCAATGAGTGAATAAGTTATTTTAGAAAATCAGGAAGATTTGTTGGTCTGGCAGTAGCTTGAGTGGCTTCATCTGATTTTTTTTTTTAATGAGAACAAAAATAAGCATGGTTTGGTTCATGATTCTGTAAAAATGAATCCAAATCACAGAAGCAGGGAGTTGGAAGGGATGGACCTCAGGCATCGTCTCGTCCAATATTTCACTTCTTTGGGGATTTGGGTTCCGCTTGAACCCTTCCAGCGACAGGGAGCTCATAATCCCACTATGTTTCCTGTTCCATCGTCAGACTCTCCCCATGGTAAGGAGGTCTTCCTTGTACTGAGACTGCCTTCCTGTGACTTTTTCCCATGGCTCCTATGTGGTTCTGACAGCCTATCAGAAATCTGAAGGCTGAACAGCTCTAGTTACTCCAGCTGGTCCTCATGTGGCTTGGTTGCCAGGTCCCTCACCATCCTAGTCAATAGCCTCGGCAATGATCCTTATTTGTCAGTGTCCTTCCCAGTGCTAAAAATGATCCTCCAGATGAGGACCTACTAGGGGAGAGCACAACATCTTCATCTTCCTTGCTTTTGGAAGTGGACTCTGAAATTCGGATGTTGTTTGTGTTTTTTACCATTTGGGGGGCTTCCAGCAAATTCATGTAGTTCAGGCTGTTGTGGACAGGTTGGGTCAAGTCCCTGGTTTAGAGGCTTGTGTTTCCTTTCCTGAGGGAAAAGACAATTAGGTAGGTGACACAGTGGATAGGACATTGGACTTAGGGACCTGAGTTCAAATCTTGCCTCAAACACTTAGTAGTGACTTGTAGTAATTTAACTGCCATCCACCATAATTTCCTCATCTGGTAATAATAATATCTACCTCCCAGAGTATCATGAGGATAAAAATGAGATAACATATATAAAAATATATAAAATGCTTTGCAAATTTTAAGGCACTGTATGAATGTTGCTGCTGATGGGATGGAAAGGGGGTGTATACTCATAAAGAGTGGGTTCCTTAAGAGAAACGAAGATGAGGGAGACCTGTGTCTTGTATTCCTTTGTTGTATTCTTCCTCCTGCCCTCTGCCAATTGCAGAATCATAGATTTAGGGCTAGAAGAGACCTTCCCTCTAATCTTATAGATGAGGAGATTGAAACCCCAAAGGGGAAAATGACTTCCCAATGTCCCAAAGGTAGGAAGTAGAGCTATAATCCTCATCTTTTTCCTTTGAGGAAAATTTAGGAAATTTCAGGAGTGGTTTAAATGATTTGTCCAAATGGCTGGTGTCTGACTTCTAAAAGGACAGTCAAGCTGACAACTGAACAGAACTCTCCCTTTCAACTAACTTGCTGTACAGTCTTAGGTAATTCACTTCCACTTTCTGTATCCTGTAAAAATAACCCTGGAATGGCCAAAGGATCTCTGATTTCACCCATCGTGGTGGTGGTGGTGAGGAGTTCCTTGAACCAGATTGCAACCCCTCTGTGATTTAGCAGATAACTCCTAGGGAGTGGCCTGAGGCACATAGAGGGACTTGTTCAGGGGCCATACAGCTAGGGAATGGAAGAGGCTGCATTTGGATTCAAGTCTCCCTGACTCCAAGCCCAGCACTCTCTCCACTGAATCTTACTACCAGTTTAAGAAAAAACGGGAAAGGTCATTAGTTAATTAAATAATAGCAAAATGGACTAGACTCATAATGTCAAAGATGTCTCACTTGGATAGGATCTTAAATGTCACCCATTCCACCCCCTTTACTTTATAAACAAGGAAATGAATCCCTGGAATATCTCTGGGGTCCCTTTTAGCTTGCCTAAAATTCTATAATTCCACTAGCCTGCCTGTCAAACTCTCTTCCCAATCTTATAAGAACTACATGACCTAGTTTTCTGGTAACGTGACCAATCTCCTTTCTAACTCCTGGGTACCTCCTTGCCCTCCCACCCCACCCCAACTCTGGAGCATTGTCCCCTCGTCATCCCCTATTCATTTAACCTGGGAGGAGTTGGTGGGTGAAAAGAGGGGGTTGAATACAAAGGGTTCTACAGATGGGGTCTGCACAGAAACCTCCAGGACATTGTCTGGGATCCATGGTAACGGAGAAATAAACACACCTCCAGATTCCAGATTCCAATCTGATGTCATTCCCCTACGACCTTCATTGAACTCCAACTGCCATCTTATTCTCTAGACGGCTTGAATTGGAGAAGGTGGTGGTGAGAGGGGCTTGGGCTCTGCCCAGGCCCTGCTTAATGGGCCAGAGGAGTGTAGTTGAGAGAGGCAGAATTTTGAGGGGGGGGTGAAGGAGAAAGAGATAGGGAGCTCTGGGAGGTGTGTGTGTGTGTGGGAAACCCTTTTCCCCTACACACCACAGCTATCTGCTTGTTTGTTTAGGGCCTGATTCTGAGCTTTAGTCCTTGCTGACCTGTTCCTCCTACCTGCACCCCAGGCCCCTCA